>NC_088645.1:26816188-26830162 GCF_964019385.1 Sycon ciliatum
TTCGGCCTCGTAAGGGAGGCCGCAAGCGAGGTGAGGAAGATGAGGCTCGCCACTTCTCCGACCTCATGTGCCAGGGCCGTGTGCATGATGCACTTAGATGCCTGGATCCAGGCAGACGTGGTGAAGCGGGTGGTGTGCTGAACATCAACGATACCGTACCTCTCCGGGATGGTTCCTCTATTCCTGTCAAAGAGGCATTACTGGACAAGCATCCGGAGGCTCGGCTACCACCTTCTGAAGCCATGCTGCCTGGGGATGCCCCCGGTGTTGAAGGCATACGTTTCGATGGCCTCACTGCTGAGTTTCTGAAATCCGTGGCGATGCACTCGGAGGGATCTGCAGGTCCGTCTGGGATGGACTCAGCATGTTGGCGGCGGATGTGCTTCTCTTTTAAGGGGGCATCAACCAGTCTGTGCCAGGCTATTGCTGACCTCTCTCGTCTTCTTGCTACCCGTGTTCTTCCCGCTGAAGGCCTGGTGCCGTTTCTGTCTTGCCGGCTGATTGCCCTTGACAAGCAGCCTGGCGTACGTCCTATTGGCGTGGGCGAGGTGCTTAGGCGGATAGTATCGAAGGCTATTCTGCGCATTGCTTCCACTGACGTGGAGGCAGCCTGCGGACATCTTCAGAAATGCGCTGGATCACCAGGTGGCATTGAAGCAGCAGTGCATGCCATGCAAGACATTTACAACGAATCGTCCACTGAGGGAGTGCTGTTGGTGGATGCCAGTAACGCATTCAACAGCATAAACAGACAGGCAGCTCTGCATAACGTTCAGCGCCTCTGTCCAGCACTATCCACCATTCTTCTAAACTCCTATCAGTCGGAGGCACGTCTGTTTGTCGCTGGTGGTGGGGAGATTTCGTCAAAGGAGGGCACTACCCAGGGAGACCCGCTGTCCATGGCATTTTATGCATTGGCCACACTCCCCATCATTCGGCATTTGCAGCAGCAACACGACGCCGTTAAGCAGATTTGGTATGCGGATGACTCCAGTGGTGCTGGCAGGATGAGAGCGATTCGAGACTGGTGGACAACAATCCAGGAACACGGTCGCCTGTATGGATATTTCACCAATCCGGACAAAACCCTACTTCTCGTGAAGCCCGGATTGGAGGAGGAGGCTTCACATCTGTTTGAAGGCACCGGTGGCCGCATTGTCACCGGCAGCACTAAATATCTGGGCTCATACATCGGGGAGCCTGATGATGTTGCCAGCCAAGTGAGGGAGAGGGTTGATGATTGGTGCAAGGAGCTACGCACATTAGCAAAGTTTGCCAGCACAGAGCCTCACGCGGCTTATGCAGCTTTGACTCATGGCCTGCGGGGTCGTTGGGTCTACCTCTTTCGTACGGTTCCCATTCCGGAGGACGCAGTATCAGCGTTGGACAAGGTAATCGAAACTGAGTTCTTGCCGGCTGCAACTGGTCGAGATGCTTTCACCACGGAGGATTTGGTGATGCTCAGGCTGCCGACTCGTTTCGGGGGAATGGCCATTCCACACTTTAACAGCATGAGCGGGACAGAGCGCGACGCTTCCAGAGCAATGACAGCAGCCCAGGTTAGTGAAATTCTGCAACAGAACAACACATCATGGACCAAGCAAGCACCGGAACGTGTTCGGCAAGATGCTGTGGCAGCCAAGAGGGATTTTGCCAGACAACGCGGCACAGCAAGTGAGGCTGAGTTCCGCCAGCTGCGGCAGTCGGCGTCGGCGGATATGTCGCGTCGTTTGGAGCATTTGTCCTCCCGAGGTGTCTCTAGCTGGCTCAACACACTGCCTATCAGAGAACACGGATATCATCTGTCGAAGGGAGATTTCAGGGATGCGGTGGCGTTGCGGTATGACTGGGCATTGGTTGATGTGCCTACTACCTGCTCTTGTGGCCAACCGTTCAGTCCGGCCCATGCCATGTGTTGCCCTACTGGTGGTTTCCCCACCATTCGGCACAATGAAGTTCGCGATATTCTTGCCGATTTACTTACGGAAGCTTGCTCGGATGTCGCTGTCGAGCCTCAGCTTGCTCCGGTTTCGGGAGAGGTGTTTCTGGCAGCCTCAACTATCACCGCCAACGATGCTCGCGCTGATATCCGGGCTCGAGGGCTGTGGACCAGGGCACAGAATGCTTTCCTGGATGTCCGGGTTTTTCATCCCGATGCTCCGTCCTATGCCACCAAACCTCTCGACAAACTGTTGGCGGAGCATGAGAGGAAGAAGAAGCTGCAGTATGCTGAGCGCATCATCAATGTGGACCGTGGGACATTTACTCCACTAGTTTTCACCACGGCCGGTTGTTGTGCGCCAGAGTGCTCCAGATTTGTTAAGCGCCTGTGTGGCCTCATTTCGAGTGGGGACACGAAGTTGTATGCCCAGACAATGACATGTGTCCGGTGTCGACTGGCGTTTGCATTGTTGCGGTCGGCGATAATGTGCATCCGCGGTGCTCGATCGTCATATCACCGTCCTGTGAATGCATTGCGAGAGTTGGCAATCTCGGAGGGCCGGCTGTGAGGTTTTGGAGACGATGGTGGGCAGGACAGTGCCCTTGTATTTTCCTGGTTTTTGTTTTTTGTTTGTTTTTTGTTTGTTTTTGTTTTTGGTGTTTTTTGTTTTTTTTGTTTCTCGTTTTTTGCGTTTTTTCACACATACAATTGTTTTCATTTTTTGGTGTTGTGTTCTAATCATTCGCCATGCCACTGTCAATTGTATTCTCTGAAATTTCGTGAGCCGTGCAGTGGGCCACACGACTTGGCATTCTTGCGTCACAAGGCACGTGATTTCACCGTGCATCTTGCAATAAAATTCAAAAACTGCGCTCAGGCCTTGAGTCACTTTTACATCAACAGTCGCACAAAAAATTATTGGTGGCGAAAGGAGAAGCTTGTCGTTTGGAGTGACAAGTGATCACCGCTGCTTTTCCTTGTCAGAGTCAACACTTCACTTTGTTCAGCGGCCTTGGGAGTAGTGTTGGAGTAGAAATTGCTGAAGAGACGTCGCGGAGGGGCGAGCTTTCCTGCGCAGGTATGACTTTGGCCGTATTTCAGCATGGTCGAGTGGAAAAATTCAAAAATGTTTATTTCAAGAAAACCCCAAAAGGAAGATGGGGGACATGTCCTCAGCGCTAGAAGAGGTTTTCTACTATCTGCCGGTGTATAGTTCTGGCCAATTGAGGACGTAGCTGGCTGTTTTGCCAGCGCTTGTAAATTGGCTATTTTCAAGACGATCATTTGTGGCGTCAGGGGGTGATGGACCTCGTCTTCTGGGATGCTGGCGTGGCTAAGCGTTACTGCTCCAGGAACTCTTCTAAGGTGAGGCAATGTTGGCTTGATGGAGTTTTGTTCATAGCTTGTTCGTATACGCTGTGGCGTGACTCGTTTCTAGACCCATAAATAATGTGATATTTCGGCCATTTTTGAGGGGTATGCAGATTTCAAGGTTCCCTTCAGAAACTTTTTCAAGGGCTTTGCCCAATCGATCCACACCCCAAAGGGAACATACCTGCAAATTTTGAGCGAAATCGGAGAGATCCACTTGCACACATACTTTGGTATTCTCAGACATGCTCTCTTAATGCTCCTCGACATTCGTCTTGTTGAGCTCTCTCGGTACGCTGCTCTAGTGCTGCTGCATTACGCAATGTCCGATACCTTCATAGTTAGGGCACTCTGGCGTTAGAGAAATGAACTTTGTGTGGTGCCTCCTTTGCCCCATGGCTGGTGTGTGTTGCTTGATAGGAAAGGGTTTGTTCCCCACACCGGCGCTCGCTCTATTCCGCCGACTTGACTTGACACTTGACTGACTCACGACTGCTACTCAGATCATACGAGAAGTCCATCGAACCTTCCACTCGGCAAATCGGCAAGAAAGCACCACTCCCCGTTCAATACACAGTGTTTCGGGGAATACACCCCTCATATTGAGCCTCACCAAGGGAAAAGGTACCAAATGACATTTTTGGCGGATTTGGGTAAGCACTGCCAACTCATGCAGAACGTCCATAGAAATCATTTTTTTTTAAACAGAACCTAAAAATACGGTACCATCACGGAGTTACGGCCGTTTTCTTGAACAGCATTGAGCCACAAATTACGCTCCAGAAATCGATGCATTTCATTAGATCGGTCTATGTCACCAATGTAACAACAAGCGGGCAGTAGATGTTTCCACAGCATGACAGCAGTATGTTTAGACTAGGTACAAATACATGGATGCAAAAATAAAATTCTGTAGAGGGTTTTGATCAGGAGAAAAGTCACCAACAGACACGCACATGGTGGCGGACTGTCAAAGATCGTTACGCCAGGGGTGGACACAATTCATCCTGTTAGGGTTCGGCCACAAAGGGACGAATTTCTTTGTGGAGGTACCTCTGTCGGTCCTCAGACATGCCAGCACTAGGAATCACAGGAGGAAGAGATGAAGAGTCGAGCACACTTGGATCGCACTTGAGAATGGTGACCTGCTGCAGAACTGACTCAACGCTTTCCTTCACTTCCACGGTGCCTGGACTTGCAGATGAGAAGGTGAAGTGATGGTACCTTGATATCCCAGGAACTCGCTTGAAGTGCTGGTCCAGGAAGGAATCCCACTGGTACCAAGTGACAGCATCAGTATGAGCAACATTGCATGATGCCGACTCATTGACAACACTGGCGAGTTGAGGCAGAGTGAAGGTGTCGGCGCGGCGGTACTTCCTCTTTACTAAACCGAAACAGCCATCCACAAGGCAACGTGTGTGCCCGGCAACCATAAATGCCAAATGGATCTCTTTCTGTAGGCCAACAATGACTCGCGACGCCAAGTATGAGGCAACTGTGCGGTTCTTGTTCTGCCCCGCACAGTTGTCTGCATGAAGGACACAACTCTCCTCGCCCGAGCCGTACTTAGCAAAGAAGGCATGCAGGAGAGACAGAGACCGTGTTCGCACCATGGCTCTTTGTGCCGTCTGCTCCGATGGTTTGCGTTTCATCAAGCAAAAAGTTGACCTGTCTAGGTATGCCTTCATTGCACACGCCGAACAGCTGCACCTTCCTTGGTGTTTAAACTACAGAGGACCAGGCTGACGAGCAAGATGAGGGAGAGTGACCTGCTGTGCAAAATCAAAAGTGTAGTGGGAAGCGAGGAGAGGTTGGGAGCAGGGTTGACATGGGGGGACGGGTGCAGCTGCAACACCAGATAGTTCGTTGTGTGCAGCTACAGTGGCATCACGGTAATACTTGCGTTCGGCTTGCGCTCCTGCAATGTGCTGTGAGAACCGGTCGAGCACCTCAGTTTTGTCAGCTTCCGTTGCAGCAGAAACTACTTTACGGCGGAGGAATTTACAGGGTTGGCAGACATCTGTGCGGGCACTCATAAATTTTACATGAGGAAGGCAGGCACTCCAAATGTTTCGGAATGACTGTAGGCCTGCTGCTCGGCAGTTGTCAGAGATGCACGCATCCGCATAGATTTTGTGCACCGACTTGTAAGTCTGTGATGCGGGGAGGTAAGTGGGAGACACTCCGGCTCTTCCATGAGTTGGAGCAGGATGAGGTAGACCAAACTCCTCTACATAGGCCTTGAGGAACTCCACACATCTCTTCACATCCGGAAACTGGAGCGCGTTATTTATTTATTTATGTATTTATTTCTGCACCTCGTGGCATGTCAAGACAGCCAATTGAATTGAGGAGAGGGTGAGACCAACCACGGAAGAAGAGAAAAAAAGAAAATGAAGAGCACGTACACAAAGTGGGAAGGGATTAGCAACTTAAAAAGCAATGGTATGCTCAGCGAGCTATGCAGCGGAAGTGGTGACTGTGACTTTGTTTACTGGGAGATACTGAAGTGCTGTCTGACGAGGGTACGGAATTTGGGCATATCTGGGGCTTGTCTAACACTGGGAGGCAGTTGGAGCCACGTGGAGTAGGAGGAAAAGAAAGGGGAATTTACGAATAGGGTAGACCTAGCTAGGGGGAGACGAACGCAGCTTCGGGTGGTGGCACCTGAATTGAACCAATTAAGGGACTGTAAATGAGCAGGGTGCTGGTCAAAAAAATTGAATGTGCTAGGGTGCACTTGGAAGCATCAAGGTAATGTTGCAGAGTGGTAGTGGATGCAGCAGCATACAAGTCTAGATTTGTGATATATATATATATATTATAACGATCAGTACGAAGTATGATGCGCAGTATACGGCGATGGAGAACTTCTAATTTACCTATGTGGGTTTTGTTAATGGTGGACCAGGCAGGGAAGCCATACGTGAAGAGGGGAAGAATGTATGATTTATAGAAATTAATCCGGCAATTTTGGGGCAAAAGGGACAAGTGACTTGACATTATGCCGACAGATCGGCATACTTTGGACGACACTTGATCAGCATGGTGAGACCAGGAGAGGGCGGAATCTATGACAATGCCAATGTGTTTATGGTGGGGCGCTACAGAGATAGGGTGACCGGGATCATCGGGAAAGTGGAAGATGGGCACTGGATCTGTGGGAGGGGGAAAAAGGAGGAGCTCGGTTTTGGTCACATTTGGCTTAAGGTACCAAGTGCTCATCCAGTGAACAATGTTGTTGATACAGTCCTGAACTTTGGGGTACAGGGTGGCGTGAGATGGGGAGGAAGCAAGGACTGTGGTATCATCTGCAAACAAGGAAATATTGGGAATTGAGTAGGGGAGGTCATTAACGTATGTGAGGAAGAGCAGGGGACCTAAAATGGAGCCCTGGGGCACTCCGGATGTCACAGACTCGGGGTCAGATAAGGTTCCATTTACTGTGACGCACTGATTTCGGTCCAAGAGGTAGCTAGTTATCCAGGCGAGTAAGGAGCCGGAGACACCATGGGCACGAAGTTTGGCGATCAGGCCCTTGTGCCACACGGTGTCGAAGGCCTTGGAGAGGTCGAAGAAACAGATGCAGGAGACCTGCCGCTGGTCTTTTAGGGAGCAGAGGTCTTGGATTATGCGGGACAATTGCAGGGATGTGTTGTCCTTACGGCGGAAGCCAGATTGTGCGGGGTGGAGAAGAGGGGAGATATGGTCGTACAAGCGGTCGTACACTATTCTCTCTAGCAGCTTGGAGACGCAGGACAGGAGGGAGATTGGTCGGTAATTAGACGGGTTGTTCTTGTCGCCTTTATTTTTGTACACTGGAATGACAGTGGCTGACTTCCATCGTGACGGGAATGTGCCGGAGGAGAGGGAAAGGTTAAAAAGAATGGAGAGTGGGCGGGCAATTGAGTAGCTCAGTTTCCTGAGGATCTCATTGGTGATCCTGTCAGCTCCGGGGGATTTGTTCAGAGGCAGTCTTGCAATATACTTGTGAACAGTCGATGAGGTGATGATCAGGGATTGCAATGTAGTTGCTGGTGGAGGTATGGAGGAAATAGTGGGAATAGGAGCATCGGGGTCAACCTGTAAGCCGGCACTGACGAAGTGGCGGTTCAATAAGTTACCAATGGATGCCGGAGAGGTGCTTGTTCGACCATTGGGGCCCACCATCTTCGAAGGTATGACCCGGGCGCTGGTAGGATTTCGCAGTTGACGAATGAGCACAGGGAGGGATGGGAGGCGAGGGTTTGTGGGAGATATCGTGGCACGGAGGTTGCGGATGTAGCAGCGATGGCAGGATCTGGAAGGGCATTTTACATAGTTACGTTGGTGTTTGTATTTGTTGAAATTTGTAGGGGATGGGTATTTCCTGTAGAGATCGTTAGCGGGCCGTCTACCGATATTGCCGTGGCGACGAGGAACAGGACCATTCTCTTGGAGGTGCTTTTTCAGGTTCCGCCACAACTTTTTTCCGATGTTGTAGATGTACTGAAATGCCCCACTGCACACCTCCTGTCCATCGTACCAATACTGGTAAAACTCATGTTTTCGTTTTCCTGGCCGTGTTTCTGGTGTACAGTAGTGAGTAGCTAACAGCATGCCCATTCTAAACATGTCACGCTCGTTGTCCTCCATTTCCATCATAGTCAGGCGACTCTTCTGTACGGCTTCCACAGGAAAATTTGCCAGGCAATTTTTGCTGCAGCTACAAGAAAAAGGTGCAGTAGCAGGAGCGGTGGCATCCCCCAGAGCAGCTCCGGCACCAGTACCAGCGCCAGTGGCTACACCAACAGCAGCAGTGCCAGCGCTGGCTTCACAGGTAGCCTCGGTGTCAACATCAGCTGCACGATCAGCTGACTCGACATTACTGTTGTACCTGCGCCTGCACGTGTTATCTCTTCGTCGTAGCTGCTGCTGTATTTGTGTCTCTGTGTGTACATGTGGCTGCACGTGTTGTCTCTTCGTCGTAGCTGCTGCTGTATTTGTGTCTCTGTGCTGCTGACCCGTAGATCTACATGCTGCTGCGCTGCTTTGTTGCTGACCCGTACATGCTGCTGCGCTGCTTTGTTGTTGACACGTGCACCTTTTTGTGCTGAGTACACCACCTTTTGTGCTGACGAGGGCACCAATTTCTGATATCATGTTTTCCTTTTGCCATGTCGTCGTCAGTTGTCCGACGGTCGTCGTGAGTTGTCAGACGTTCGTTGTCAGAGTCAGTTGTCCGACGTTCGTCGTCAGTTGTCAGTCATTCGTTGTCAGAGTCAGACGTTTGTTGACAGTCGTCAGTCATTCGTTGTCAGTGTTAGTTCTCCATTATGAGTTCTTCCGTCGCCGCTTGAAGTAAACTATGAAAAGCTCTCTCTCTAGCTCTAGAGAAAAACCACTGACTAGTTCGTTTTGAGGTGTGGCGTGGCGAGGATAGAAGAGGCAGTTCGTTCTCAACCTTCCGAGACGACATTTGGCGCCCAACTAATCGAACCCACGACCCTGAAGCTCGTCGCTCTCCGGCCGGTGTTTTTTCGTTTTCCTCTTCGCGTTCTCGCCATGGCTCCGCTTTGCTGCGTCTGTTCAACCCTTTCCAAGATCCTCGGAGCTCCTACTCAGGTGAGCATGCCTTTGTAATTGTCTGCTCTGCGTAATGTGTTGCCGTACCTTGTATTCGATTTCGAATTTTCAAATAATTGTTTTGCGTCGGGTGACTCGGGTCCCGGCAGGAATTCCGTGGAACCTTGTTCTCTTGTGTTCGAGTGTGTACTCGTAGTGTAGTCTTGCATGCTCGTTGGAAGTTCGCCCCGTTGTGTTAGTTGTGTCGCTCTGACTACCCTGTACTGTACTGTTGTGTATGAAAATTTCAAACTTCTGTTCGTGCGCTACTCGTTCGAATCTGGAACTTGTGTTTGCATGTTCGTCGTGCATTCAGCATGGGTAGCTTTGATCTCGTCTTGTGTTGTGCACTTGTGCTTGTCACGGAGTTGCCGTCGGACTGCGCCGATAGTGTGACTGTGTCGCGTGATTTGTTTAGATGTCCACCTGAACGTTCTCGAGGTGCTGCCTCGTATGTAGTCGATCCATATTGTTTTGTTTCGTGTTTTTACCGTTTTAGTAGTAGTTTCTCCATGTTCTGTGTACATGGTGTAGAGCGTTGTCAGGCTCGGTCATCATGGTCATGCACTGTCAACAAAGTAGGAAAGCTGTTGGCTTCCGGTTTGGTGGGAGGTGTGAACTTCATGTAGGATTCTCGTTCTTGATCCAGGTTGAATTTTTTTTGTGAGCGTGTGGTTTTGTAATAATTGTGTTTCGGCATATGGGTTTCTCTAGTTCGTCTGGGTGGGCGTCTGATCATGGTGAGCCACGGTCTGCTTGGTGGTCTGCAGGGATCCTGCGCTTTTTTGTATCGGTTTGCCTTGCGGGTGTTATGGTTTCCGTGTGTTGCTGGCTGGCCCTTGTGCGTCCCAGTCGGTGCCAGACAGTTTTTTTTCTTCGGTTTTTCGGTTTTGTGAGCGGATGTACTATAAGTTCCGTGTTATTCAGGTTCGATCCCTGTGGGTTTTCAGGTTCAATCCCTGTGGTTTTTTTCAGGTTCAATCCCTGTGGTTTTTTCAGGTTCAATCCCTGTGGGTTTTTTCAGGTTAGAGACCTGTGGTTATTCAGGGTAGCGCCCTGTGGTTTTTCTTCTTTATCTTTTGCGTATTGGTAACCGATTTGTTTGTGTGTCCTCAATGGTGTCCTCACTGATTAATTGCTCCTGTTTCAGTCAACGTGTTCTTCCTGGCTGTTCTTCCCTTCCTTCGTGTGCTTTTCTGACTTTTGGTGATGGCTGAGATGTTTGCGTCAGTCCTTCTCTCTTTCTGTGTGTGTCCTGTGATTCTCGGAGTTTCTGTAGCGCCATCGGTTTTCGGACAGCCGGCCAGTGTGCGTCCTGCGGCCCCAGTCTTCTTCTCGGTCGGTGCGTGCTGTCGGTCTCGCCGCTCTTGGCAGCGTCGCTGGGTCCGTCGGCTTAACCCTGTTTCCTCATGCATTGTGTACTTTTTGTTTGTCTTGACTGTTGGGTGGGTGGCGTACTAGGTTGGTGCTGTTCAAATAATCAAGATCCAAAGGGACAACTACAGGTCGAACAGCTCGCCAGCGGGGGTCCTCTGCAAAATCTGTTGCTTGCAGGTTCCGTTTGATTGATGCACAGTTTTGCGGGGCTCCCGACTGGTGTTAACCCTCCTGGCCTACTCGTCATGCATTCAACTGTTGTGACCCCACCTCTTTTGTGTTTTATTGTCGCCTGTTTATGTTGCTTCATATTTCATTTCCCCTGTCTTTCTGTCTTCTTCCGTTTTTTATACACTTCACTTTTGCTTCCATCCACAGGAGTGGATGTCTTTTTTTGGTAGGGGATAGTGTTGTACCTGCGCCTGCACGTGTTATCTCTTCGTCGTAGCTGCTGCTGTATTTGTGTCTCTGTGTGTACATGTGGCTGCACGTGTTGTCTCTTCGTCGTAGCTGCTGCTGTATTTGTGTCTCTGTGCTGCTGACCCGTAGATCTACATGCTGCTGCGCTGCTTTGTTGCTGACCCGTACATGCTGCTGCGCTGCTTTGTTGTTGACACGTGCACCTTTTTGTGCTGAGTACACCACCTTTTGTGCTGACGAGGGCACCAATTTCTGATATCATGTTTTCCTTTTGCCATGTCGTCGTCAGTTGTCCGACGGTCGTCGTGAGTTGTCAGACGTTCGTTGTCAGAGTCAGTTGTCCGACGTTCGTCGTCAGTTGTCAGTCATTCGTTGTCAGAGTCAGACGTTTGTTGACAGTCGTCAGTCATTCGTTGTCAGTGTTAGTTCTCCATTATGAGTTCTTCCGTCGCCGCTTGAAGTAAACTATGAAAAGCTCTCTCTCTAGCTCTAGAGAAAAACCACTGACTAGTTCGTTTTGAGGTGTGGCGTGGCGAGGATAGAAGAGGCAGTTCGTTCTCAACCTTCCGAGACGACATTACTAATAAAATTTGACGCAGCAGAGGTGACATCCATTTCCCGATCTAAGAAATGTTCCACGTCCTCCTCGTCGCTCGAAATTTCAAGAGTCAGAAGTTCTGGCTCACCACCAGCTATCCCAGGGCCGGTGTCAGTATGCATCAACAACGACGGAGCACCAGGAGGGAATTGCTCGGGCAGGTTGTCATCGATGGCCAGCGCTGATGTCGAGGCGACATTCTCGCTCTCTGAAACGACATTATCGACATCGTCGTCAGAATTATCGATCTCCGCAGGCTCAGCGACAAACTCTTCAACCATTCCATTCAGAACTTGGTCAAGGGCCTCGTCGACAGTGAAGAATTGACGCTCAGAACTCATCTTGGCGCAGTGCGAAGAGATGCGAAAAATCTGTTGAGCTTTAGTAAGGATGAGGCAGAATGTGCCCGAAGAGCATGACTTCAGTGATGCTCTTCGCAGCCACTATCTCATACTATTGTTTAATCATTGTGAGAAAGATGCTCCTGACTGCGCACGCATTCTAAGCTACATTGTCCTTGACCAGGCAAGCGGAGTCCCGAGACATTTTGATATCTTCAAGCAATTGCAGTTAGAAATATGCCCACCCCCTCCCCCTTCTCTACCGCCGCGCCACTCAGGGAATATCGAATAGGAAACGAGCACAACTGTGCTTGAGGATACAATGGATACTTTCTGGAAGAATGTGGATCAACTTATGCCATTTACAACTAGAACTGTGTTGGCATTGTTCCACTGCAATCTTGTCTACGCCCGTGCAGGTCAATATCCCGTTCTCATTGCTGCTGGTACAGGGCAAGCAGCGCCATTCAGAATGACATTTGGCGATGGGCAGACTACCGCTGGCGTTCTCAGCTACTTGCCGGTGTGTATTGTGACCAGTGGATCAGCACCGTTCATTCGACTAGAGAAGACTGATGGTAGCCTGGTGCTGGGTGTGACCGGTTCGTTCACCGGTTTTGGCAGGGCCCCTTTGAACACCACAGCACACCCTTCACTCAACGCATCATACACTGGAGTGTACCATTGCCGAACCGACGCCCGCTACTCACCACAGTTGTACCAGCTCAATGTTGTGGGTAAGGTTAAGTTTGAGATGTTACTCATGTTGTCCATCAAGGGCAGCTTTTTAATGATACCGTGCATAGCGCATCAACTGTGCATTCACCCTCTACAACTCACTCCCCATCGACATCACAACCCAGCATCGTAGAAATGCTTTCCAAAACAATGCATCTAGTCTTCCTTGAGCAGTACCTGTTCCTGCTCGGTGCACACCCCCCCCCCCACTGGTTTCTGATATCTCTTACGTGTATTAACTCGATCATCCCGCTTGTTTTGCATGATACATTGCTTCTTGCCTCCCCGGGTAATTTCCAGCTAGCTGTTTCTCGCTAGTATCAGTTCTATCACACTTATCAATCGTCCTTATTGGCGTCACTAAATCATGGAATGAAAGAATAACACCATTGCTGTTCTCTTGCCCCCTTTTGTAGCTCGACAGATTCGGTCCTCATTCCCTACGTCACTGCCACTAGTTTACATGGATGGCAATCACACCATATCATGCATGTCAAGTGGCAATTTCCCTCTCAAAGTATCTTGGAACACAACACTATCTCCGGATTCTGAGCTGATTCGGACAATGACATCGGCGAATATCGTACATTCGACGTTCAGCTTCAAGCTGAACGACCCACAGTTCGTAATAACAGAGCGTGATACGTCCGGTGTTGCCTTCAACGTAACCTGTAACACCTGGTATACTACAAACTTCGACTGTGTTGCAGCGGGCTCAATTCCTGCACGACCTCACGATGTGATTCAAAGCTGTTTAAGTTCCTCCCAGCCAGTATCTACGACTGTTTCTGTCATTCTTCAAGGTACGCATTCTCAAACATTTCCCACTAGAATAACGAGGACACAAGTTCATTGACGGGCTATAGGGGAGGGTAGCAGCACCCAACTTCATTACGTCAACCGCACTGCAAAGAAAAGAACTATTTTTGAAAATGAAGCATTGAACAACAAAGGCAATCACACTTTTTAAGTAGCGTCAAAAATGCCTTAATTGCACTGGCTGCTCGGTATTACGCTCTGCTTCCGCGGTGTTGAGCACTGTCAGCACACTGAGTGCATCCTCAGCTGAAAATGAAGCCCCCGTTTGGATTTTGTGAAGTAAAACAAAGAAAAGAAAATAATAATAAAAAGCACGTGTCATGTACTAGTGTAGGCTGCCAAGCGGAATGGGATATGGTTGTTATATAACGATAATGTGAAAACTCTGCTTCCACTTTTTTCACTATCATTCTAATTCTGCAGCACCACGCTGTAGCGCACTACACACTCTCAACCTGAATGTGAATGTGACGTCATCAACACCTAGCAAGAGAGGCAGCATTGTGAATGTGCAGTGCATTCCTCCATACAATCTAACCAATGGAGTGCAGCAGGTCACGTGTTTGGCAAACGGATTTTGGACAGTTCTCCCGACGTGTGTTGGTATGTATGATACACATGTTAGTCTGAACGCCTTCGTGTACTCTTCCTCTTCCGGCTCCCTGTTTTTCTTATTCCATCTCTTCCCTGTAGTAGTAGTATTCTTTTATTCATAGTGGAGAAACCAAAACAGGCAGATGCCTAATAAAAGTGGACCCACT
>NC_088645.1:26830362-26867862 GCF_964019385.1 Sycon ciliatum
CGTCATAGCCAATCGCAGCCAAAGAGCCGATACATACGGTTTGCAGGAATTTGTCATCCTCTAGTTGTCCTACTGGCAACTTGTGAGGAAACTCCGTCGGATAACTGCCCTCAAACACAGCAAGCTCGGCCGGAAAAATGCCTATCCTTCAGCCGTATGCCAACATACAGTTTTGAAAGAAGGGTGCGAAGGATACTTTTGCTGTTTCAATGAATATGATCAATAACCAATCGTGACTTTTCCCATCGCCTCCGGAACACAGTCATTTTGGGTAAGTACTTTCAGGTTATTGTTGTTACACGAACACAAAACGATTTGAAGATGCTTGGACATTGCTATTGTTAACACCTCATGCCAAACTGCCCGCGAACACAAGAACGCTAGCAAGTCTTTACCACAGTTTTTCTTCCTCAAGGCAAAGCTCAAAACCCTCCCTTCCCGTTCATTCCTACAACTTCCTACATCCCACTAAAATAGGATGTCACAAACTGGTAGCAACATGGTGGGTATCTAATCTCGGCAACGTGCCGGAAAGTAGCATGTGATATCGCATGTTGCTATGCACAACGGGAAAGCTGCTGATACGCTGGACATCAGGTAACAATCACGTGCCAAGTAATAATGGAATGTATTGCGCTCTTGGACTACGAATCAATTTGAACAATTGGAAATATAATTGGGGAAGAAAGAAGAAAACTGGAACGTACTTTAAGGATACCGACTGGAAGCGATGCGCTATTTCTATTTTGATAAAGAAAGTGGATGCGTCATGATGTAGTGTGGCACTGAGTCCGTGTTTTGGGCGGCAATTAAACATTCACAACATAGTCGTCTTCAGGTAGCAGCATGAGCAAAAATCGATCTTGGATTTATGCTAGAAAGATGTTGAGAGCTACCACTTATTGACAACGCTGTCACCTCCAACAACTAGTCGCGCGTCGGCGTGAAGGACAACAAAACTAACTAAGAAGTTGCGACTTCGGCTGTAATCGAGCGGTTAAGATGCACCGTATTTCCGACGTGATGCGCAATTTCACGTCAAGTTTGGCGTAAACTCCAAATTTCGACGTGAGCTGCAGGTCACTCGCGTTGTTTTCCAACATGCGAACCAAATAACACGAGATCCACTTCGCGTCAAGTGCATATCAACCTCTCCATTTGTGATAAAGTTGGTTGTTCCAGCGAGGAACACACGTTTCCTGCCGAACTTGAATGACTCTTGACTGCCATCCTTAGCACACGATGAGCACGTCAGACCTTCCACTCGCCAACCCTGCAAGAAAGCACCATTTCCTGCTCCCTCTGCATAGAGTTGGAACAACCAACTTAGTTTGATAGCATAGACAAGGCGGAGGACACTGTGTTCGGAAACAGTGACCTTACTACAACCAACCACGGTTGTCAGAGCGCCGGTCCGTTGGAAACATCTGAATCATATGGGTGTTGAACCCGGGTCTGACTCTCATCATACTAGGGGAGGTTTTAGACGACTGACGTTAGGAGAAGATTCCCCGAGCATAATGAGAGTCAGAGCCGGGTTCAACACCCATTGTGGTTCAGATGGTGCCAACGAACAGGGGCTCTACCAACCGTGCATGGTTGTAGTAAGGTCACTGTTACCGAACACAGTGTCTTCCACCTTGTTTCACGGTTTCAACCCAACAACATGTGTGAACTATAACACGGTTTATCTAACACTAGTTTTGGGTTATACAAGAAACAACTTGTATAATAGGTTTTTCATTTGACCCGATGAGACCATACGACACTTGCAGACAACGACACGAACAGTTCAATTGAACTGTTCGTACAGTTGTCTGCAAACGTCGTATGGTCTCGTCGGGTCAAATGAAAAACCTATTAATACTATTTGACGGACCTATGGAAGATGGCAACAAATAATAAGAATAACAATTATTATTTTTTGAACAACATGCATAACCTAATTGAACTGAAGGTAGCAGCCTAGTCGTAAATTTCATATGGCATTCAATTGACCGTAACTTTGGTGTTTCTCAATGGATTTGAGTGAAATGTTGGCCACGCACTCCTGCCACTATGCTGGCCTTCAGGACATGATTTACAAGTTCTTGCGCCTCACTGACAGGTTTTCCAGGTAGGCCTTGACAGATTATGCTAATATTTTCGTGAAATTAGGCTTTTCGCATTGCTGAAAAAAATGCGTAATTCTGCTAATTTTATGCTAAAAGTTATCATATTATGCCGCATTATGTTCACATATGCTGCTAATGTATGATGGTTGTGTTCAAAATAACAGGGGAATTTTTTTGCAGAGGGCGTTGTACTGTAGTAGCAAAAGTTCAACGAGGTCACCACACCGTCCGACCTACATGTAGCTACGACCGTCACCCTGGTCACTGATTGTGTAGTGGACTGGACATGTTATCAAGGGAGTCGTAAACCTACGCCTTCCAGGTGCATCTACTTGTACTTGTACTTGTAGAACATGTACAATTGTATGGAATTTGATGCGAACAGGCGGATTATTCCAATTTTATGCGATTCGTATGCAATTTGCCTCGAATTATGCGATTATTCGATTTTGGTAGGAATTATGCGAAAAATTATGCTAGCATAATCTGTCAAGGCCTATTTCCAGGCCGGAAAAACTCAAATTTCCGGCATAGTGCCACGGTGTGCGAGTCACCCAGGAGCCAAACAAATGCATTTACATTTTTTCACATTTTCTTGCCCATTCTGTCCGTGCGCGGGAACCAAACTTAAACAAGTCCAGAAGCAGCCATGGGTGGGGGGGAGGGGTAGGGCCCCTCAACGTGGCCCTGGAATCTGTCACAACGGAACGAGTGGGCGTTCTCTCACAGACTCCCACCGACGCAAGTCAATTTTTGAATTTTTTAATGTTTAGCACGTGCTACGAGGTCGTACCTTTGATACAACATCCAGTGCCTCCACGGCAAGCCATTTCCACAGCGCTGCACACGAAATCCAGGATGCCCTCAGAAACCGGCAAAGACTACCATTCACGTTCCACTACTGCCTAGTACTGAATCCTACCTGACTTCTTGATACGTCTCAAACTTGCCAAAGTCACTAAATCCACGTAAACTACAATAATCAAGCCACATGAGTAGAAGGTGAACCTCTTCCAGTAGTCTATGTATGGTGTTTTGGCAAATCACTGCCGCTCGCCTTTGGGTGTCAATGCGTTCATGGTAATTCCAATGCATGCCCGAATCAACGTGCCCTTCTTTGGTGTCAGTTTTGCTGTGTGCACGCGTAGAGGTGATACATTTATTGTTCCTGTGTGGACCAGTCTAATCATTATTATTCCTGGCTGTTCTTTCGTGCTATTCATGCTATTCATGATGCATGTAGTAGTAGTAGTAGTACATCGTGTTGTGTTGTTATGCATGTCGCGTGTGCCGTTTCTCAGTGCGCGCGCGTGAAACGGACTTCGCGGCTTGTAGTTTCTGTGCATGTTGAGAATTGAGTCGGTGTCTTGTTGTTTGCGACTGGAGACTACACATTTACAGTCGTGTTCTTTCGTTGTTTCAGTCAGTTACCATGGTTACAGCTTGCAGTTATTCCTCTTGTGTAGTTCAGTTGCTTTACTAGTGTCTCATCCTGAAGTAAAGATTATTCGTTATTATCTCTGTGAGTCAGATCCCTCTCTCGTCTACCACATATCTGCAACGTCACGAGAGTGCTGCAAAAAGTCATGCTGCACGGCGCCGTGCAGCCCAATACGTAGTTTTTTAACGTGATTTTTGGACAATGAACTCTATATCTATGATCCAAAGAAAACCAAACAATTAATAATGAAGCATAAATGAGAAATATCTGCCTCCTGAAATTGACTCAGAAAGCCACTGGTCACTTCCTAGTTTGAAGGTTACTTCACCTTGGCCGGTGTGTCCGCATAGTCATTCGGGTATGTTACTTCCTTGAGATCTGTACCTTTGCTCCTTTCTGCAAATGTACAGTTGTGGCTCAGTCCTACCCAGATAGGGCTTGAAAGTGCAACGTCACAATCGGCTGGAGTTGGCAATGGTCGTGATTACTGTAGCGTTGGGACGCTGGTGACTTCAAAGCGTATAGTGTTTAGAGTATAGCATATCCCCGTACTGTATCCCCATACGTTAGCGTATCCCCGTACATTAGCATACGGAGTCTGCCTGTGCATTAAAGCTGCTGTTCACGATTCTTTTGAGCCAGTTAATTTCATTGCCAGTTATAGTTACATTTCGATTGCCAGTTACAATGTGTTCACTGAGACCCTTGTGTATTCTTGCCTCCGAGAGACTGCGGCCGCTACAAATTGGTGGCAGCGGTGGGATTCGAACCCACGCCTCCGGAGAGACTGGAGCCTACGGAGTTTTCCTGTGCATTAAAGCTGCTGTTCACGATTCTTTTGAGCCAGTTAATTTCATTGCCAATTATAGTTACATTTCGATTGCCAGTTATAGTGTGTTCACTGAGACCCTTGTGTATTCTTGCCTCCGAGAGACTGCGGCCACTACAATTACTTCAAGTATATTGTGCACTTCAAGAGCGGTCTACTCACACTGCAATCAGACACGCTCCAATAGCATGCGTATAAGTAAGCATTAAAGAACAAAAAGGCATTTCATGAGAGCTAATACATACAGTGCAGGTTTCAGCATTTTCTCATTTAAAATCATGCACATTCCTGATTCGGAAAAATACTCTAGACATAATAACAGGTTAGTAATAATACTATTGGACATGACATGTTCTGAAACAAGGAATGTGGACGAAACTCTTCGCCATGGCCACAGTGGGGCTTTCTGACGACTAATGTCAAACGACTGAACCTGCATATTTTTGAGAATGGATTATTACGAGGATTCAAACGACAGAGTTAACTTTTTTATCTACTATTTTTTTTATTGAAAAACTACAAACCTTCAGACATGTCAATGTGCACATGATATACAGTGTACATACGTATGTATCGAGAAGGCAATACTATTGACCACGGATGTATCCACAAGAAATGCAGGGATTGAACAACTATTGGTGAAAATCCACATACGAGTAATGTGAATCCTCGGCTGGTTGAACTACTCCATAAGCATCACTTTTGGTGAGGACACTTTCTGCAAAGCCGGCGTCTCCATATGCTGCATTTTCTGTAAGATTGGGCACGATCTCTGCTGGTTGACGAGGCTTTTTGGGACGTTTTATCAAAACTAACACAGCTACTATCAGTGCAGCCACCAACAAGCCACCAATCCCGCAAATCAGTATTATAACGCCTGTTGTTATGCCTCCATCAACTGGAAAGGTAGAAAAAGAGAATGGGAGAGAGTAAACGGGAACGAATGAAAACATTAGTATCGTATTCTATGCACCAAAGCCCTAAAATACTGTAATTATTGAGCGAAATGTGAACGTGTTTTGCGAATGCCTGCTCATGAGTCGTTGATAAAATTAATATCCAACATTTTCACGAAACCAAATACTTTCATTATGGGATAGGAGGGAATGATCAATTCCGTTTCAGAATAGATTGATCCGATCTTACATGTACATGGCCTTAAGAGTAGTGATAGACTTGCGACTTTTTTTTACTTGAAACCACGCAACCAATTCGTAAAAGAAGAAAGAAGCAGGAAATGACAAAACAACAGATTAACAAGACATTGACTGAATGGGGCTGCAAATGCAACGCAGCGGTGGTGATGGGGTGCTGCAGGCTCCGCCGACCAATGGTCTCGGCATCCGCGCCTACTTCACGCATCAGAAAATCGGGAGAAGAAGAGAAACAAAAAAAGATTGAAACAGTATATAGCGAAAAGTATAGTGTGGAGAGAGAGAGAGAGAGAGAGAGAGAGAGAGAGACAGACAGAGACAGACAGAGAGAGAGAGACAGAGAGAGAGACAGAGAGAGAGAGAGACAGAGAGAGAGAGAGAGAGACAGAGAGAGAGACAGAGAGAGAGAGAGACAGAGAGAGAGACAGAGAGAGACAGAGAGACAGAGAGAGAGAGAGACAGAGAGAGAGACAGAGAGAGAGAAAGAGAGAGAGACGGAGAGAGAGAGACAGAGAGAGAGAGACAGAGAGTAGAGAAAACAAGGAAAAAGAGAGCAATACCTACATGTAGATACTAGATAGGTGCGATTAGACTGAGTCTGTAGCCCACATCCAGTTCTCGGCGCGCAGGTAGCGGTATACCTGCGTCTTGAATGCCTGCATTCGGCTGCGATGGTTAGGATGCAGGAGCAGATCACAGGGCAATGCATTCCACTGGTGGAGCACACAATGGGGAAATGATCGCTTCAGGACTAACGGGGTAGAGGCTGGCAGGCTGGCGTCCAGTTGAAACTGGTGGCCAGCAGCTCTGGCATGGTCGCTCCGGGTTCGCGGGTTGGCCGACTGCTGACGGCGAGTTGGCAGAACCGCGAGAAGTTGAGGTGGGCCCGTAATTACTTGTAGCTTGTATAAACAAGCTAGGGCAGCTACTGTCCGTCTGATTGCCAGACTAGGCAGGATTGCTCACGGACCGATGATTCCGAGGGCCCTGTGCTGGACTCGGTCCAGTCGGCTGAGGTGGCTGGATGACGCTCCAATCCAGATAAGTGGGGCGTACTCCAGCAGCGGACGAACGAATGCTTTGTACACTGTTATGCGCCCAGCCGGAGGGAGAAGATGAGCTGACCGGCGCAAAAGACCAAGTCGCTGTCTTGCCCGGGTTGCAACAGACCGGAGGTGCTCCCCAAAAGACAGCTTCTGGTCAAAGAGGATGCCTAGAAGGGTGATCGAGTTTGCCTCGGGGACTTGTATTCCACCAAACATGATTGGCGGGAGGTGTAAGTCAGCTCTTCGAAGCGTTGCAGTCATTGCCTGGGACTTGGTGGGCTCAAATGCAATCTTCCATTTCTGGCCCCAGTTATGCAGCCGATCGATTGACAGTTGCAGTGAGTGCGCTGCACCTGCCGCGCTGCCATTCGACACAATGGAGTAAAGTGTGGTGTCGTCTGCATATGCCTCCAGCTGGGCATCATCCACCAGAACAGAGGGTGCATCATTTACGTACAGTAAAAACAGTGTCGGGCCGAGTATGCTGCCTTGGGGAACGCCCGCAGTTATGGGGTACTGGGTAGACGTATAGCCACCCACCAAGCATCATAATGAACGTGATGACAGGTACGCCAACAGCCATGTGTGGAGTGGCCCAGTGATTCCTGCATTACGTGTCTTATGGAGGACACCAATATGGGACACGCGATCAAATGCCCCAGCAATATCAACAGCGAGGATACGAGCTGCTCCATTTCGCCCGACAGCATTAACCCAGGCATGATGCAGAGCCTGCAGAGCATCAGATGTACCCAATCTTCTCCTGAAACCAAACTGGTGGGAGGTGAGGAGCTGTTGGTGTTCAAGATGGTTTGTAACCTGGCTGTTCACAATAGTCTCCATCACCTTCGAGATGATGCTCAGTAACGAAACAGGGCGGTAGTTCTTGAGCACAGAACGCGAAGCCTTTTTGTGGATAGGAACCACGTTTGCCGTTTTCCACATCTTGGGTTGAATGCCTCGCCGGAAGCAGAGGGAAAACAGCTGACACAGTGGTGAAGCTAGTTCTTTGGCACACTCCTTGAGCACCCGGGCAGATATTTCATCCGGTCCCGATGCCTTTGACGTATCCAGTCTAGCCAGAACTCGACGCACTGCTTCAGGTCGGAAGTGAATGGTACTGATCGGTTGAGATGTGGGCAAGTCGTGGGGAGGGAGATCAGCAGTGGAGATATCGTCGCCGGGGATGCTACACTTCTTTGCAAAGAAGCGTCCAAATGCCTCCGATTTCTCTGCACTTGTTGCGTACTCGTGGCCATCGGCGTCAGCAATCAGCGGTATATCTGTATGGCACCCCATGCCACTTGCACACTTGAGCTTTGTCCACCACTGCTTGCTGTGCATGGACCCGTTTGATAAGCTGCGGCGTAGGCTGTCCTCCTTAGCCTGACGGGCTCGGAATAGGGTTGCAACAGCCTCAGTGACAGACCTCACAAATCGTTGCTTAAGTATGACGTCCTGGGGGGAGCGCCTCCAGGACCGCCAATGCCTGTCTTTGATGGCCATTGCCCGCGTGCACTCCGGGGTCCACCACTTTGGATCTGATGGCTTGGTGGTCATTGCCTTTGACGGAACGAACTGGGCGACGGCGTTGGATATCGTGGCAGTCACCTGCTGGCAAGAAGTGTCCGGGTCATCCGTTATGATGTCAGACCCCAGTTGGTATTCCTAAGGTGGGAGCGGAGACGGTTCCAGTCTGCTTGGTTGTAGCGACAAACAGTTCTGTGGGTGTGCTTCTCTTGCTGCACTCGAGCGCGGAATGTGGCAACAACTACAGCGTGATCTGATTTACCAACAGGAGGCAGCACATCTACCTCCACTGGCTCCTGGAAGTCGGACATTATCAGGTCAAGAGTGTTGTTTCCGCGGGTTGGTTCTGCCACATGCTGGGTGAGGCCATGCAGGGCACACATATCCTCAGCGGCTTCGCCGGCTAGAGACGTCCTGCTGCTCTGAAGCCAACTGCTGTTGTGCACGTTGAAGTCCCCGGCAATTACGAGCTTGGCGCCTTGCTGTCGCACTCGGACGATTGTGCTGTCAATATGTTCCAGGATTGAGATGTCATGATCTGCACATGAACCTGGCCGATAAGCGGCACACACTGTAACACGACACCCTGTTTGTAGTTGCACTGTGAGCCATATGACTTCCAGGTCACCGCAGGTTATCTGCTCCATGTGGCTATAGGCGAGGCCCGAACGTACCTAGACGGCGACTCCACCGCCTTGCGCTGTACGATCTCGGCGGATTGGTGGTGAATAGCCAGGTAGCGTGACATCCATTGCTGTACACTTCTCAGAGGTAAGCTTCGTCTCGGTGACGATTGCAATGTCCGGGCAGGTGGACATAACTGTGTGGTGAAACTCTCCACATTTACTCAGCAGGCCAAATGCATTTGTTAGCAGTAATTTGAACAATGGTCCCTGGGTGGGCGGCTTCTGTCGCGGGAAGAATGGTTGGGCATGCGGGTTCATGAGTCCATTTTCTTGGAATCAGGGTGCTCCGGAGAGATCGTAGACTCATGGCTGCGTGCCTTTCCACGGGGTGTGAGGCCTGGCAGAGAGTCTAGCTGGTTGGCTGTGCTATCCTTTGCTGCTGCTAGCGTGTTTCCTAATTCGATTTCTGGCTGAAATAGCTCGTTGGTGTCAGATACTGCCTGGTTTCTTTCGCCAGTTCCTGGTGGCGATGAGTCATCAGTTCCTGATGGCGATGAGTCATCAGTTCCTGCTGGCGAGGAGTCGTCAGTGTCATGCGATGAGTCATCAGTTCCTGCTGGCGGGGAGTCGTCAGTGTCACGGAATCGCCACTTCCTGCAGTACAGCCGGCCTGGCCAGAAGTTTCTCGATCGTAGTAGCCAACCATCTCGTGCATACATTGTAACGTGTGCAGCGGACGACTTCCGGGCTGGCTCACCAGGACTCGACTGGAGAATGCTTGCAGACAGTCCATCCAGCGTTCTGTCAGTGGTGGTGGCTACTCTCTGCTGGATATATGTCGTCAGCTGGTCGGCTGTGGTACTTTTAGGTTACCCACAAAGAAGATAGCCTTTTTCGGTCCACGAGGTTTGTAGTTTGACACTGTTGTCCAGATGTCACTGTCAGGGGAGAGTGGTGGTACAGATCGTTGTTGTTGTTGTTTGTTGCCTAGCAAACCAGTGTTTTGCAAACGGTTGGCGTCTTCACCTGTTGCACACATATCCGCATGCTTAGCTGCAGCGTGGGACTCACAACTACCGGTACGGTGCGCGTCCCCAGCGCTGTCCGTTGCTACAGGCATTGCCAACGGAGTTTCAGCAGAGTCTGTGCTACGGTGCACCGTACTATGCTGTACTTTGTCCCCCGTGACAGCCGTTGACGGTTTGCCGCTTGTTGTTGCGTGTCCAGCTCCAACTCCCCTTGACCTTGGCCTGCTGCTGCTCATCGATTTCGCAATGGCGGATGCCTTGAGGGTGACCAATTCCTCCTTTAGTCCTTTGACTTCTGCAGATAGCTCGGAAATTCTGCGGCTCATCCCCGCCGCACTGTCTGCGGATTCTGTGGCTAGGGAAGATAGTGTCTGCACAACTCCTAACAGCGAGTGCTCGATCCCTGGGAGGGAACAAAGCAGTTTCGTCTGGGCTTCACTTGAAAGCTCACCCATGACGATGGCCTGCCACCGGTGTCCTATCTAGACTAAAACTACACTATACTATCTACCTAAAAATACTATACCTTCCTCCAGTTCGGCCTGATGCCGGCTGGGCTAAAAAAAGAGACAAAAAATCTACGAGCTCGAAAAAACGAACTGCACTCGATTACTTTCGTATTGTATATACATTGAGCATCTATACGTAACCACTTTTACATTCTGAAAGGGAGGGAGGGAGGAGTTGGGTTGGAACAAAATTATTTGGGCCTCAACCAGCGAAAACAGCCCTTTGGGTCAACTTTTTCAAAATTCCTTTTTGGTTTGATGTGTTGAACCACATCTCCTGAAGGGCCTCAGCCAAGAAAAAGTTCAATATTCCGATTCTAAATGGGTGTATGTATCTATTATTGCACGATTAAATAAGTCAATAATATAGAACGAGTAAAAGACCGAGGTCCCCCGAGGTCTTTTACGAGGTCTATATTTCATATATTGACCGATTAAAAGGGCAATAATAGATTTATCACGACATAGCATACCTAAAACTGATTTTGCTTTGAAGAAAGGAATACTATTGTAATAGTATAATAGTATGTACATATGCCGTTTACATTGGACATTACTTCTGTGTAAACCAAAGTTTTCAGTTGTCTCTTGTAGTATGTTCCCCAAGTTCTTTGACTGAGAATCTGACAGTTTGGGTTCAAATCCCACACCCGACCACATCCAGGCAGCCAGAATGAGAGCCAGGCCAAGAAATTTGCATCTTTGGTCAACAATGAAAACTGTCAGCCGCAGTACGTGAGTTGGACGGTTCGGCAGCCACGGGGCTCCTCCACCTGGATGAGAAGATTGATGGATCAACTGTTAGGGATGCACTCAGAGCCAAACACCCGGAAAGCAGCCCGCCCAGCCTGCAAGCATTGATACAAGGAGACATCCCGGAACCACCCCATCCAGTACGATTCGAGGCCCTCACACGTGAAGTAATGAGGAAGGCTATTTTAAACACTGATGGTGCTGCGGGCCCTTAAGGCATAGACGCGGACACATGGAGATGGATGGCAACCAGCTTTGCAGATTCTTCGGACTCTCTCTGTGATGCACTAGTCCTATGTGCTCGCCGTTTGGCTACCCAGTTCGTCGATCCGCTGGCCTTGGAGGCCTATCTCGCCTCCCGGTTGGTCCCTCTGGACAAGAACCCAGGGGTGAGACCGATCGGGATCGGGGAGGTAGTGCGCCACATTATCGGCCGAAGCATACTGATCGTCATCAGCGACGACATCCAGAAAGCAGCGGGAAGTTTGCAACTCTGTGGTGGCCAGCATTTCGGCATAGAGGCAGCCATTCATGCCATGCACCAAGTCTACGCCCAAGAGGAAACGGAGGGCGTCATTATGGCGGACGCAGCCAATGCGTTCAATAACCTGAACCGCAATGTGGCCATCCGAAACATTCGCCACCAATGCCCCTCTCTTGCAGCAGTTGTGATCAATTCGTACCGGCGGCCGAGCAACTTGTATGTGGCAGGGGAGTGTATTCTGTCCCAAGAAGGCACAACCCAGGGGGACCCCCTGGCGATGCCTTTCTATGCCCTCGGCATCCTCCCACTTGTGAGAGCGGTAGCAATCCCGGACACCTGCTAGCTATGGTACGCGGACGATTCATCTGCAGGTGGTTGTCTGGTAGCAATTCGATCGTGGTGGGACAAGCTGCAGGCTGAAGGTCCGTCCTACGGATATCACCTCAATGCCCGGAAGTCTGTGCTTGTGGTCAAGCCACATGCCTACGACGACGCTGTGCGCCTCTTCGCTGATACTGGCATCCAAGTAACATCTGACGGCAACCGCTACCTGGGTTCCGCTATTGGCACGCCCGACTACATCCACGGGTGCATCCAGGAGAAGGCGAATGAATGGTGCACGCAGATTGAGACACTCTCATCCTTCGCTTGTACCCAGCCCCAGGCAGCGTACACTACTTTTGTTCGTGCTCTCTCATGCCGCTGGACATTCTTGTGTCGTGTTCTGCCGGATGCGTCCAGTGGTCTTGATCAGTTGGAACACGCCATTGTTACCAAGCTGCTGCCAGCCCTGACTGGAGAAGAAGTCAGTCTGGAGCTGCGACGGCTGTTTGCCTTCCCTTGCCGGAGTGGTGGCCTGGGCATCGTCAATCCATCATCTCTAACAACCCAATACGCCTCATCCCGCGCGATCACAGCCGAGCTCTCCACCGACATCCTCGACCAAGACTTCAGTGTGACGGAAGCTCTTGCCAGCGTTGCCTCAGCGAAAGCGTCACAGCGCGCAGATCACCGCCAGAAAGCGAAGACCGACATCCGTGGCTTCGCTGCCGACGCATCGCCCACTTTGCAGGACACAATTCAGTTGGCAAGTCAGCCTGGCGCCTTCAGCTGGCTCACTTGTCGTCCGCTATCCCGTCATGGATTTGTGCTATCCAAAGGCGAGTTCCGCGATGGTTTGGCACTGCGCTATGGCTGGCGGCCTTCTCGCTTACCGTCAACCTGTGTCTGTGGAGCCAGCTTCACAGTAGCCCATGCCCTGACATGCAGCACCGGAGGTTTCCCGTCACTTCGACACAATGAGGTGCGGGACATCACTGCCTCGCTATTGAAACGTGTCGCCAATAGTGTCGCTATCGAGCCACACTTACAACCGCTCTCTGGTGAGCAGCTTCGTTACATGACTGCCTCCACAGAAGACCAGGCTCGACTTGATGTTGCGGCAGTGGTGTTTGGGGAGGTCGGTTTGAGAGAGTCTTTCTCGATAATCGGGTTTTCAACCCCTTTGCTCCCTCAAATCGATCCTCTTCCATCACCGCTTGCTACCAGCGTCATGGACGTGAAAAACGGAGGTGATACGAACAGCGCGTCAAGGAGGTCGAGCGTGGAACCTTCATCCCTGTGGTTTTCGCTGCAACTGGTGGTACTGGTCGAGCTGCTGCCGCTCTCCTCAAGAGAATAGCTGCAATGGTCTCCGACAAATCTGGTGAGCCATACTCTGCAGTGATGGCATGGATCCGCTGCAGGTTCAGCTTTGCCCTTCTCCGTGCCGGCGTGGCTTGCCTGCGTGGTGCACGACGGCTGTATTCTCACCCTTTGGTGGCTGAGTCATCCGCTCGACTCGCTGTCTCAGAAGCTGCCATACAGCACTAGACACTTGTTTATGCCTCGTCATCATTGGATTTTCTCGTATGCTCCATGTATGTAACTACTGGTACTTGTTTTTATTGTATCATTGTGTTACTTAATTCTGCCCGTACAAGTTCAAATCCCAGCGTTTTGGCTTCAGATTTTTCTTCTTTCAGTTCTGATTTTTTTCGAAGTTGAGGAAAAAGTTCTAAGTCCTCGGCCTAAGTGGTCTATAATAAGTGGTCAATATATATTAAAGCGGTCAATATATGCTGATATTTGACCGTTTAGAGATCACAAGTTTCTGTGGGGGTCAATATTAAGAGAGTGATAAACACCAATATACAATATGTACTCCAAATTGGTGCAATGTATGTATACGATGTATGTGTACAATGAATATTCAGCATTCGAAGGTGGGTGGGCACCTTGAATGCTTTTGAAATAGTGCAGTAAGCAGCTATAATGACATAGAATAGCTGATGAGTGCGGAGAAATGATCGACATATTCGCAGCTGCATCCAGCGTGGAGTCGTTCAGCAATCTCGTCTTCCATTTCTTCCTTCGTAGCTGAAGACACGACGTCGCTGCCGTCACTAGCCCCAGACTCAGAATTATCTCAGGTGACGACTCCTCATCTTCCGACTCCGACGAGTCATCGTCCACCTTGAGTCGCATCGCAGCAGGAGATGACGGCTGCGATTCCGCCTCGCTGTCGACATCGATGTCGGAAACAAAGAACGTCTCATCCTCATTCTGAACTTCAGCGGCTACTTCAGCATCCACTCCCCACCAGGCTCGAGCTAGCTGTAGACAATGACTGCGTGTGTGCTCTGCGAACAGCTCTGGCGTCCGCAGCCATCGCAACAAGATCAAGGAACACTGGAGTTGCCACTCGACACCATTTCAACTAGTTACTTCAAAATTCCTTCAAGCAAGGAGTTCAAGAAGTCGTAAGATCGTCGCGCTGTTTGCAGCGCGATCCAAAAAATTGTTGAACGTCACAAATCGACCTTTTTCTCGAAAAATTACGAAATCTCTAAGGGTCGTTTTCGGTGATTGCGGCTCATTTGTTTTCGTGATTTTTTCCGGACAGCATCCAACTGGCGAACCCCTCCTATCGCTCTGGAATGCTGTAATTTTCACGAACGTTTTCACAACGATAATATCTGTGGTGATAGGAGAAGCTACTTGTTTAGAGTTACAAATGGCCAATTTTGCTTTTCCTCGTCAAAGTGAACAAAAGACCGCGTTCTCCAGCTTTGTAAGTGAAAATGTCAACACGAGAATAAGCAAATCCGCCCACGAGTCAAAGTAAGGTCTCGTCAACATTGTATCATACAGGTTACAAACACAGATCCAAGGGCGTCAGGGACCGCATGAGGTTTGGCGCTGCTTTTGGAATGCGATCCGGATTTTGTTGGCTATAGTTACAGTAGATGATAGGAAATTACTGATTTAAACATTTCGAAGGAATACGCAGTTAATCATTAGGGCTATGGAAACTGTTCGCATCTACTTTTGAATAATTTATTGTCTTCATGTTGCTATGGTGATGGCAATTGTAATCCTGAACGATGTTCTTCCATCCTTGACGGTCTATCACAGCGCTAATGTAAGAGCATTGTGATGTGATAGATGTGCGCTTGCGATAATTATTTTTTGGGCATTCTGTGCCATAGATCGGGTGAAGTACGTAATAAAGGTGAGGCATCGCACAGCTTCATAATCAAAAGAGGAGTTGAGGGGCAGGTCACAAATGTTTTGAACATACACATGTAAATAGTAGGGTATCCATGCAATGTCTTAAGTTCACATACAACGAAGTGAACAAACCTTACAGCACATACCGCTGGTTGTGCCTGTAGTACCTACCATAAAACTTAATGAAGCAGAAACCAGCAAACATGAAATACGAGGTCATGAGTGCGCACTGCAGAACATGTTCATGATGTTCGTCGTCGCACTAGCTCCGTCCTTATAGCACTCACTTCCCACTTTTCCCACGCCCCCCCCCCCCCCTATCTACCATTGCTATGTTTTGCGTCTGTTCGACTACGGCCACACAGCATGGTGTGGTGTAATTTCAAATTTGTCCACAAAACTTGAAGCGCATCATGAAAGGATCATTAAATGGTCATTTGGACTATTTTTGAGTCACCTCTACCATTGCATTTCCTTCTCAGCCGACTAGATCCTCCTGCATACAATCATCACCACCGCGACGACACTTCTCTAGGCGATATCGATAACTTCTTCAGACAGCTGTTTCACAAACATAGCTCATCAGTGGGGCAGGATGTTGAATGATTAAATTATAATTATTATAAGACCAAGCTGCTATTATAATTATAGCGTTTTAACATACGGAACTGGCAAGCCTGAGGTCACAACGCGGGAAAAGGAAGGTGCGAAGTACTGTTGACGCGCATGGGACATAAATGCAGTGTCAGAAATTCGGCGCGGAAAATCATCACACTGACTATTCTTTGAGCTTCGAGCTGACAACTTGAAGTTTTTTCGCTCTTCAAGCTCTTTGAGCACTGAGGAGCATTGGCTTTGTCTTTCAATGGAGTGACACACACCGTGTATTATTATTGTTGTTTTTGAATGGCGGAACGAGAATGGAGGTTTGGGACCCTCAACGCGCGAGGACTTTCCTCAGTTGAGAAGCGGAGAGCGCTTGTTCGCGACGCTGATATATTCAATCTATACTTACTTGCTTTGCAGGAAACAAAGTTACTGGAGAACTTGAACGAGCGAAATGGGAGACACCGGCTACTGACGTTTACACCGGAGACACGAGCTCGAGGGCTGGGGTTTCGTGTCGAGCCATTGCTTGCGAATTCCTTGCACAGCGCAGGGCCGGTCGGAACCACGGAGCGCATTGCTGTCGCTCGATTTCATGTACCGTACGGGACCGTGGTCAATGCGTACGGCCCAACCTCATCAATCACCAAGAAGGATCCCGATGAGCAGGAAAAATTTAACGACACACTTACGAATGTCGTCAACGGCCTCCGGAGGAGCGCGCTTGTGTTGGTACTTGGCGACTTCAATGCCAAAGTCGGACCGCGCAGAAACGGAGAGGCTTGCATTGGCAGTCATGTGAAGGGGCTGCGTAACAAGAAGGGAGACGCGCTTGTGCAGTTTGCTGACAGGAATGGATTTGTATTTGCCAACACGTGTTTTCAACATCCCAACCGTCACCTCACGACTTGGGAAGGCAGGACACCTCGCGGAACCCCAATTTATAATCAAATAGACTTTTTGTCCTGTGTAAACACAACACTAAGTCATTGCTGCAGGATGCCAGAAGTTATGCTGGAATTGAGACATCATCGGATCATGGCTTTGTCTCATGCCGTTTCTCACGAAAACTACTGCCTTGCATATGGAAAGCCCATGGTCAACATCCATCAGCCAAACCCCTAAATCTTGTCGAGTTTTCCATCAGTGAAACAAGACGCAAGTTTGGAATGAAAACGGATGAAGCAGCAACTGAGCTCTGCTGTGGATCGGGGCCAAACTCAACATTAACTCCCTGAACAATGCTCTGCGGGGTGTTGCCGGGTCTGTACTCGGCAACAAACCGAAGTCCAGACTGCCATAGGCAACTGGCGAGGTGGAGGCACTGTCAAAGCTACAGAAAAAAATCGGATGGACATCAACAGTGTGCAGGATATCTCAAGCCGTAAGCAACTGCAGCAGGAACGAAACAGAATTCAAAAACAAATAAAGAAGATTGTCATCAGCTGGCATCAGAACATCTGGACAAAAAGGTGAAGCAAATTGAAGACCTCAAGGATACTATGCAGATGTTTGCAGCAGTGAAACAGCTCCAATCCAAAACTGGGAGTGAACTTGTTGTTGACGGTGTGGATGGCAAGCAGATTTATAACAATGAAGGCAAAGCCAAAATAGTAGCCAAGCACTTTCAGGAGCAACTTGGGCCGGCTAGCAACATGATGATTGATGCCTTTGAAGGCATCCCGCGATCTCTTAACAATCCCATTACCCAGGCCGAAGTCACTCGCATTCTAAAATGCCTAAAGAATGGACGTGCATGTGGTCCTGATGAGCTACCAGCAGAGCTTCTAAAGTACAGCGGACCAACAATAGCCAATCTCATATCAGCCATGCTCAATAACGTATTTGAAAATCATCGAAGAATCGAAGTCGGCGAAGGCACCCTCATCCCGCTGCAGAAACCTGGCAAACCGAAACGTCCTCCTGCTAACCTCCGTCCGATCATTTTGCTAACCTCACTCAGGAAGAGCCTCTCTCTTATGTTGTTGTTGTCGTAATTATATTTTGTATCGCAGACCAAACGGGCAATGGTGCCCAATATTATGATGGCGATAAAGTAACTCATCTTGAATAGAATCCGACCGGGAGTGGAGAAGTTTCTGTCACGAGGACAGCCTTGCTTTTGCTGCACCAGGTCCACGGCGGACGTAGTCTGGTGCAAGAAGTGACTTTCGTCTCTTGTGGAAAGATTTGACACTGAAATTCATGTTCTTGGCCTTGATTTCAGTAAAGCATTTGACACTGTGAACAGAAACAAGCTACTGAGTGTGCTGAGCTGCGAACAGATTGCAACTGATGATGAGCTACGCATCATTCGGTACCTCATGTCAAACACCACTGTTGAGGTCAGGGTGGAATCAGCCTTCCCAACTACGAAAGGCATTCCTCAAGGAGATGGCCTTTCGCCGGTCCTATTTACAGTTTACCTCGAAGTCGCTCTACGTGACCTTCGTTCAGTCCTACCACCGAGACCAGCTGCAGATGAAAACCTACCGGCAGAAACAGCTGATGCTGATGACGTAGACTTTATTTAAACGTCCAAAGCCTATCTTGACCACCTTCAACACATAGGATCTAAAAGTTAACGTTACAAAAACAGAATGGATCAGAATATACCTAGAACCAACGGCACAGTCAGCAGTAACATACCAGTCCGTTATTCGAGGACAGGAGCCTTGGAGAATGGTGAAGACACTTGGCTCCTTGTATGGATCATGCTATGATGTAGCACTGCGAATTAGCCTTTCCGCAGCGGCATTTGGGTGCATGAAAGAGATTTGGCTCCGGCGACAGCACCTAACAGCTAACACCATGATGTGGCTGTACAACGCATACGTCCTCCCGATTCTTACGTACATCATTGGCTGCACAGGCTTGTCAAAGGCACTGGAAGACTCCCTCGACAAGAGCCATCGAAAGCAGCTTCGTCACATGCTTGGCATCCTTTATCCGAAAATCATCACAAACAACGATCTGTATAAGCTCACCAACACCGAGCCAATATCTGGAATTGCGAAGCGAGCTAGATGGTGGTTACTCGGGCACATTCTACGCCTACCAATCGGCACACCAGGGAACCAAGCAATGATGGCATACTTAACTGCAGAGGAAACAACTAAACAGAGGAAGGGAGCACCTCGGTCCTGCCTGGTAACCACCCTTCAACGAGACTGCAAGCTAACTGCAGTTGTACTGAAGACGATTCGACACCTAGACACGCTCCGGGACTTTGCGGCCGATCGAACGAGATGGGGCAACATCTGCTCGGCCATCACATGAACATATGGACTGTCTTACGTGTGTGGACGGTGCTTGTGCTCATATACTATATCAGAGTCTACATGCATCCGAAGCACTGATGGTATCAGTATTATTTTGTACTCAATGTACGCAACACTATTATCTCCACATCACCATGTTTTTATTTTTGTTTAAGTTTTTTCACTCCATTGTCGTGAGTTCCCCTTGGGAGCGAATACGAGAATAATGTAATAATAATAATCTCTGCAGAAATAATATGCCAGAACCAGTGTACTGTGTAGCTAGTGAGAGTCTGTGCATTGCACTTGTCCGAGCACAATGAAGATCTGCAAGCTCACCTCATGACCCGCTGATGTGGACAGCCACAGCAGCCCCTGGGCAATACGCAGACTCTCACTAGCTACACAGTACACTTCCCAACTTTGACCTTCCATTAGTACAACAAAGTGAATATCTGTAAGTATCTGCTTCACAAAGCATAATATAAAGATTTTGCGAGCATAATGCGAGAATCCGTGAAACGCATACTTCCATGATTTTGGTACACCGTGCACTGAGTCGGGCACATTATTTCTGCATTGATAGTCATTGTGATCGATTTTCGGCGCCGAATTTCTGACCCTGAGAAGTATGTCCCATACGCGTCAACAGTACTTCTCACTTTCCTTTTCCCGCGTTACCACCTCAGCTATGCCAGTTTTGTACGTGAAAACCGCTACAATATCAGTTGGGTCATATATGTATATAATTTAATCATTCATCATTTAATCTCTTGCGTAATTTAATCATTCAACATCTACCTTCGCCGATGAACTATGTACTAGCGAAACAGCTGTCTGAAGTTAACAGACTACCTTCGGCCACACCGCAGGACACACCGATATTCAAAACACTGCAAAGCAGCCAATATTCATTTTTTTTGCTTCAAATTTGGAGAGACATTCCTTTAGAGTATCTGCCTGCAATAAAGATAGAGCCATCAACCAACTGTTAGCTGCTCACTGAGCTTTTAAATATCAGGAATCGAAGTTTGCGGACATTGAAAATTTTCGTACATGATATAACAAAGACCATCTCAATCAAACATAAAACAATTCTAGTAAAGTTTGGCCAGCAACATATCTGAGGTGCTAACGAAGAGATATTTTGAGAAACCCCACTGAGACAGAAATGATCAGAGGTACATTGGAACAGTATCGGAACGGTACGCAAGCATTTATCTTCTTTGGATGCCAAAATATATTTCTGAGTGCAAGTTCTGTAAAAACAAAGAGTGTTAGCACCTAGACAATTTCCCATAGATCTGTTTAGATATAAAGTTTGTTGGTCTAGGATGCACGACGGCTGAGATATCATGTACCAAAGTTTGCCGGGTAAGCCCAAAAAGTGCAAACTTTTGCCTATCTAGAATTCTCCAGCGCTGTACGTTTCTCCTTCTTCCTGCTGAGCTCGGTCTGCAAACCCCTTCCTGATTGTCCATCTTCGCATTCTAGCTGATTTTCTTCTTCACTGGACTTGCACCTCTTGTGATAAGCCTTGTCTGAGTCAAATCTACTCAGGAGGGCTGTAATGTATGAACTGCACAACCAGATGCGGACAGGATGTTGGCCACTGTCTTGTATCCATCGTTGAAGATTGCCGTCGCAAGATGAGCAGCTGTCTCCACAGTTTGCCTGCTGCAGAAGGACTCTTTGGGACACATGCCCCAAACGAAACCATTCAATGCTTCATTGGCATTCCGTGTTGCAGACCTGGCACAGCGAAGCAGAAGTGCGTTATCTGTTAGACGCACGTTGCATCCAAGTACCGTCGGTACTGACAGCAACACGATCTGGATACTCAACATTTTCCGCTGTTTTAGTCGTCAATAATTCCGTTGCCCATTTCCAGATAGACTTGTCACAAATCTCAACAGCTGCGTCATGTATTGCAATACTGTGATTTTGGAATGGTTCTTTTTTCACAGGTTCTGGCAAATCCATAACTGCACAGAATTTGCACAGTCCCTCTCTAGCTCTGCCAAAAGATTTTCTGTTCACGCTGAAGTATCGATGTGGAGGATGTGTTGCTAGACAGTGATCCGTCAAATACCTGCCCGCAATTGCCACAAATCAACTGAATGGCATAGGCCAAGCCATGGCGTCGCGTCTCGCGCAGTTTCAGTTGGCCAGTCTGACAACTTGAGCAAACTCAAGCAATAAGCTAGGGAGATTGCAGACAGATCAAATCTAGGATGCGATTTTTGCCAGCTGATTCCATTTCACCAGAGTCATCATAGTCTTCTTCCTCTGCTTCACTCTCAGGCTCTGGTGAAGTGTTGAAGTCGTCACTGTCTGCGTCGCTGCTTGACAGATCCAGGTCAAAGACTCAATAGTATCTACGTCATCTCCTTCCACATTTTCAACACTATTTTTTTCGAAGTAATTTTCAAATGACAATGACAACATTTGATGGCGAGTTTTCTGTCTCAGATATCTTGCCTACTCTTGAGCTTGGAGGCTGCCGTCTTCTGGCCCTACTAAGTAACACTGTTAGTTGCCTTCCCTTTCGCTTGTTCCCCATTGCTACTTCACAAAGACAAACCAAACTGAGGCCCCAAGTAAATAATTTGGAGAGGTCAACGATGCATATCGAAAGGGCCGTAGCTAGCTGTAGCTGTCAGTGCATGCCGTTGTACAATGTAGTGCCGTGCATGCACGAAGATCTACGCACTGCATGGCCGGCAACAGTCAGCGCATGCACCATGGAGAGCGTGAGCAGTTGTCATGGAAAGAAAACCAAATCAAAATAGATAGGAGTTAAGCAAAATAGCCGAAAAACAGTTTGGGACAATTATAAAAGAATTTATCAATAATTATAATCATAATAATCATCTTGGAATGGGCAACTTTGAAAGCCTATATTTCACGAACCATTGGACCGAATCACCTTAAATTTTCAACATAGACACTTTAGGATATATCCATTCCTAAATTGATTCCGTTTACGCCACATGAGGAACTTCAAAATGTGACCCCTGTGAAGGTGGTCTGCCACCTTAAACACACAGTGTAATGGTGGAGGTGACTAAACATTTTCTTCTATGGCCGAGAGGCTTGTCTCACCCTGTAATAATCTGTTATTTGGACTGCTCCAGTAATTTACCAGGGCCCAATTATATTCTCGGACCGCCTCATCTCCGCTCTGTGAGGCCCGCCAAGCCCACTCATGTACCCTTGCTCATCACATTTATCTTAAAGGAGAAGTCGGTCCCACGTGTCTCCGACAAAGCGTTCTTGAGATATTTCCGTTTGAAAAACTGAGTTTCGGGGGCTGCGCCATGACATCATGCGGCCACGCCACACCCTCCGCAACGTCATAGCGTGCAGCTAGGTCAAAAGGACTTCGTAAAAGCAAAAGTGTCAGTGCTATTTCAAATGATTTGGTGACCCATAGTAGGTGGTGCAAGTGACTCCGAAGACGTAACTCTCTGTGAGAGTGAGGATGCAGCCATGGCTGACGTTCATGAGTTCGGTCTGGGGCTGAGAACCTCGGTATTCAGCTGAAGAAATGGCCGCGCGAGCCGGTCAAGAGTGAGCGCTACTGAGTTTCCGACTGATGAAGAAGCAGCAGCTATTGCAGACGAGGCTGATATAATTATCAGATCGCTGGAGAGCAGAGTCTTGTTGTACCCACCCCAGCACGGCAGTGCGGGAGTGGTTCCGTGTGTGATGAGTTTGTTGACTACACTACAGCTAGCATGCAAGCAGCGCATTGCTAGAGCCGTAGAGGCCAGCGCATCCCGACGGAAAAAGTCCAACTCGGAAACGGCTAAAATACGGTATAGCCTCGAGGTTTGCCGAGCTGAAAATCACAGGGTACGTAGTGTTTGTAACACTGAATTGAATGGTCTTGAACCGAAGAAGCTGCGACAAACGGTTCCCCAATCGAACGTGGTCCGAATTTGGCCGTTTTGTCCACATCTAGATGGTGTGGCTCCCTGGCTGCACGCTGTGACGTCATCACCTGGATCTGGGTGAGGCGCGCTCAAATTCGCACACGTTCGATTGGGCGTATCTGACAAACCATAGGACGCAGCCTCCTCGGATAAAGACCATACGACTTAGCACCCCGAACTCTACGGACAGTGAAATTTAAATTTCTCACCGGACTACCTCTTTCAACGAATTCCCCAACATTTGGAAAAGTATGACTGATTCCAACGTGATAGACCGACTCGAAATCAAGTATCATTGCCTGCTCATGGTTTACCCAAGTTTTTAAACTCACCCGTGTTAAAGGTTTATAGACTTTGCCTCTCCCTTTCCTATAGTATTCGACGTGCGGAGACACTTTCCGCTTTCAACAAAGCTCTTCGCAAGTAATGCTTCTTTTTCCTTTTTTCTTTTTCTCTTTACTGCATTTTTTTGCCCTCGGTGGTTTCACCCTCACTTCCTTGTATTGGCTATTTTCATTATGCGCCATGAAGTGCAGACAGTAAATAAAATATAGAAATACCTCTGTTCACGGTTCCTCGCTGATAGTTAGGGACTAGTTGAGGCCGTCCTGTCACTGCTCTCATGGACAATTTTCATCTTCCCTTTTCTTATATAAAATCGGAAAATTATGGAATTGCCTTCCACCCAAGATTACCGCTATTAATTCCTTTTCAGAATTTCGGACACAATTTCGTGCTCATTATAAACAGCATATATTTGCCTGCACAAGTCACTTCACTAGTATAAATCTTCACTAGTTTGAGGGAAAGAGACAAACGGGAAAATTCTGAAGAAAAAAGCTATGGTGTAGTCGTCATCCCAGCAGAGACTGTTCAACATTTTCTTCAGACTTCGTTACTCACACTTCCTGTGAATCCACACAGGCGGGTGGGACGCAGCCCTCACTGTACCCACACACTTCACGTACACTCTAGCACGCGGGGAGCCCCAAGTCATAAAATTTTCACTAGTTTGAGGGAAAGAGACAAACGGGAAAAGTCTGAAGAAAAAATTGACTGTCACCACCAGGACTCGAACCAGGGACCCTCGCTTGTAGCTAGCGATGCTCTAACCACTGAGCTATGGTGTAGTCGTCATCCCAGCAGAGACTGTTCAACATTTTCTTCAGACTTCGTCACTCACACTTCCTGTGAATCCACACAGGCGGGTGGGACGCAGCCCTCACTGTACCCACACACTTCACGTACACTCTAGCATGCGGGGAGCCCCAAGTCATAAAATCTTCACTAGTTTGATGGAAAGAGACAAACGGGAAAAGTCTGAAGAAAAAATTGACTGTTATCACCAGGACTCGAACCAGGGACCCTCGCTTGTAGCTAGCGATGCTCTAACCACTGAGCTATGGTGTAGTCGTCATCCCAGCCCCAGCACTAGTATAAATATAAAGCAAAGATCATTTTCACTGTTAGGAGTTCCCCCGATAGGCTATGCCTCTGGGAAATCCTTTAAATTAAACAATGCAAATACTGCTATTCTTATTCTACCTGTTCTCCGCAAACTGTCCAAGTGAATCTGCTACTTTAGGTTTTTAGAACCTTCCCACAGTTTCCGAATTTTACACCGATTTCTGCGAACTTCTATTTAGACCTATTCTCCGGACCTGAACAGAGTTTTCATTAATCTACTTGGTCCGTTTCATCGCAATTGTCGCTTATCTCCCACGCACCTTTTGACAGGTAAAACCCAGTCCGATCTCGATATATAATTCACATTCGTTTGGGAGGTTGTGATGGAAAGATCAAAGGAGACCAGAAAGAAGATAACCATCGCGACTAGCGCCAGTGGCATCGTGATTCGTACGATTTTGATGGGAAAGTGGGGAACTTTTCGCTGCAGTGAATGCACTGCAGTGAATGCACACATTCACTGCAGCGAAAAGCCAAGCGCAGCTCAAAGACCGGAACTGTAGCAGGGGAAATCGACATCCTGCCCTGGAGAGCATGACAGTCACGGCCTGGCCAGCCAGCTCAGTCGCCACGTTTGAACTGCAACGACCTGGCATTCTTTGCAAGCCTGCAAACTGATGGCGAGATGGTGGCAAAGAAGACTTTGTCCGACCTGGCAGCGGCAGTACAAGAGTCAGGGTCAGCGTATCCAGCAGAGCGTATGACAGCTGTCTGGAGAGGGATGTGTGCCTGATACAAAAACAGTGTTGAAACACACAGTGGTGACACACGGGTCACGCTGCCCACGTTCCTCCAAGTGCCAAAGTGACAGCCACGACTGCTCCTTCTCCATCGCTGCCATACACCAAGCAGAGAAAGCAAGAGATACTCTACGCCAGCAGCTATACGCACCAACGAATATCAGCTGGTGTGACATCAGCTCGAGTGATACAGAGCCAGAGTTGGATAAACTAAAGCGTGAGTGCAAGAACGCGCTCCGTCACTGTTTTCTTTTGTACATTTTTGTAACTTTGCTTCCTTTCTTCGACTTGCTTCATCAGATTCCATCGCTGAATTTTTTTTCTTGTGGCGGACAGGAATCCTGTATTATGCTTCTTCACTATGCGTATTGGAAATTGTACAGAGCGGTAAAAAAAACTCCTGTTCTTAGTTGCGATAGATAAGCGACAATTGCGATGAAACGGACCAAGTAAAAGAAACAAAATGGGACGCACATTGTCGGGGGGGGGGGGGGGGGAGGGGAGGGGATTTGTGCCGCGAGATGGAATGTTCCCGAGGTGCAGATCAAAATCCTCCAAAAAACGTTTCATCGCAACAGGTCAGCCGAGAACATCATTCTGAAAAGTTCCCTGCGTGCTGGAGCTGTCCACTAAAAACGAGCGAGCGGTCTGAAAAGATCTTCAACAGCTCTAATTTTCGGTTTCTCTCTCTCAAACTATTGATTAGTGGTGGGGCTCAAACGGTCGCGGTTTTACCCCTACAGTTTAACTGCTACGCTAAACCGTCGGTTTAAAGGTTATAACTTATAACCTATAAGGCACGGCAATCCTGCGGACTCTTTTTTAACCGTATATTTGACTATACTCATTCAAAAAATGTACCCGATTCAGTACAGCGCACACATGTACAGTATCTTGCATGCTCATTCATACATACTCTCACACCAAGAGACCAGATATAACGGAGTTGACAGCCCAGAAATTGCGTACGGGTGCGACAGCCTGCGAAAGTGCATACTTTGCGACAACCTGATACTTGAAAAATCGACTGGAAAGTTACTGCGTTACCGTTATCTTTATCGGCTAACTGTTAATTCTTCGTAACCTGTCTGCAACCGGTTAATCGGACTTACCGTTTGAGCTCTAATAATTAATAGTAGTACATGTACTTCTAAGCAAAATTATAAAACGGAGGACGTGAACCAGTCGCACATCACTTACCAATTGAAAATGGGTCTGTGTTGTTAGGACCTAAATATGAGGTAGAAACAGAAAAAAGATGAAATATTTGGCCTTGAGTGTATACTTGTACAGTAGACTCGTGCGCCCAAGAAGGCAGTTTCTGAGGGCCAGCCTTGCAAAGTTCTTATTTTTCAACGCCCCGGGCTACGTTCTTATTTCGCGTTCTTACACGTCCAACTTTACCCGTGACCCTCATGTACAACTCACTTTTGCTTTGTTTAAATTTGGCCTTGGGACTTGGTGCTGGCGCCAAAACGAGCACCAAGCGCCGGTTTTCGAATATGTGAGCCACCAGGACCAATTTATTTCGAAAATGAGCAATAAATGAGCGCTACATTTTGGACAGTCGACGTATAGACAAAAGTCGTAAATAAGGAAAAATTCGTGCAGAATGTGCAGTCAGTAGTAGAAGTATACTAGGAACAGCCAGAAAGGGACGGAGAGTTTAATTTTTCCTCCCCAGCAGTTTGAAACCAATGTACCGTATTTCCTTGAACAGTGAACACCCCTCGTCCATTCTTCACCAGCCGCCCTTGGATAAGCGCTGTCAATTCGTGGACTGGGGGTTATTTATACACAAGTGCAGGGAAGTTCACAATATATCCACAACCACAGCTACCAACTAGATGTTATGCTCCTTCACATGCAGCTAGTGCTGCTGTCACTCTGGACAAAGCACTTTTTATTTTTTTATTTATTTTTTAAACTACTGTAAATATACAAATTTTTATATTCGACACCGACCCAAAACACCTAAATTAAAACGCCGATGAAATTTTTCACAGCATCTGTCGCACTATACCATGCCCTCTACCCCACGCCGAAAATACATCGCCGCCGAAATGTCAAAAATCGTGAAGTGCCGAAATTTTGCATCGCCAAAATTTTGTATATTTACAGTATGTGCACATCCCGACAAAGTTGTAGGGGTAAGACCAGAGACAAAGACAACATAGGATTAGTAGGTGCTACAAGAGCTGTGCTGGTCAGGCGCAGTCCAGATGATCTACAGAAGGGAACAAATGGTAACCGCCAGCATGATTACTGTAATGGGTAGCCGAGTGGTAGGCGCGGTGCAATTAACAAGAATTAGTTTTATTCTATTTCTCTCAGGTACACACCTGAGGTATAATTATTAGTGAAAGAAGAAGCGGCAAATAAATGAGTTTCTCTCCGGTGCACACCTGGAGGTTGAATAGCTCGTTATTATCAAAATCTCCTCTAAACAGAAATGCGCAGCAGCTTTAATGCAGCAGACGCCGTACGCTTACATACGGAGATACACTAAATATACATCAGGCAAAGCTCCGTATCAGTTCCGTACTACTTCCGTATTGGTTGGGCAGGGATACTACACCCTACCTTTCTACAGATAATCACGCCCTCGTGATTTTCAAAAAAATAGTGAAGAGTTACGAACACAGCGTCAACCGGAAGATGGCAAATTATATCGGAAATGATAACGTTTAGAGTAGACAGAAGAAATGAACTGATAACAAATCATAAAGTAGAAGCACACCAGGTTCACACGATCTCACGGGGTCAAAAGGGGGAAGAACTGTCCTCCAAATAGGACCTAAAAAACCACAGCACTCTTACTGCACAACGCTGGCACAACCCGCCAGGAACACCGCAGTTCAAAAACCGAACTGAATACACTATAACTATAAGGGGCGTTGTCACACACATTGTCCCACGTTAGCTGGGTAAACCGTGGCTCACCATGATCAGACGCCTACCAAACTAAACTGGATTCACACACTCGCATACAGGAAGACTGAAGAGAACAGGGAGACTGAAGGAAGACAGGAAAGAAAATGCCATACCTGGAATCAGCGTTAGTAACCACGGCGGCGGCTGGAGCTATGGCGGAGGGCGAGCCAGGTTTTATCTTCATCTTGGTTGAGCTGGTCACTCAGAGCGGCTAGCTCGGCGTCAGACAAATAACCTCCCTCCTCGTCTTGAATCGTGGTCTTCACATTGTCGATAGCATCGTTTGGCGCGACGTAAAGAGTGATGGTCTAGCCAGGAAGAGTGTTGACGAAAATCTGCATCCCACCACGGAGGCGAAGTACCAAGTGAAGAGTGGGCTCTTGCTTCCGACTGCGTGCTGGCGAAAATCAAACGCTGCTGGTCTTGGGGAATACCCTCCTTGTCTTGGGCAGTAGCCTGCCTGTTGTCGTCCTCATCAGCTTCGCCATCACCACCGGTAGTATACATGTAGGTAGCGGGTCGCTTGGAATCGCCATCGGAGTCTCCAATGTGTGCCGTGCGGAGAGAAGGGTGACCCACGCTAGCACCACGACTGTGCTGCAGGCTAATAAGCAGGGCCAGGCCCAGGAAGGCAAGAAACATGATTCTCATCTTGATTCGTCGAACGGAGCTCCAGCGGGTTGAGCCACGGGGGGGGGGGGGGGGGGGGTGGGTGGGGTCGAATCACGTTGTTTTCTTTAAAAAATACACCGCTGCCACCAATGTAATGGGTAGCCGAGTGGTAGGCGCGGTGCAATTAACAAGAATTAGTTTTATTCTATTTCTCTCAGGTACACACCTGAGATATAATTATTAGTGAAAGAAGAAGCGGCAAATAAATGAGTTTCTCTCCGGTGCACACCTGGAGGTTGAATAGCTCGTTATTATCAAAATCTCCTCTAAACAGAAATGCGCAGCAGCTTTAATGCAGCAGACGCTGTACGCTTACATACGGAGATACACTAAATATACATCAGGCAAAGCTCCGTAGTAGTTCCGTACTACTTCCGTATTGGTCGGGCAGGGATACTACAATTACCTCTCAGAACATTACGAAGAGCAAGTTATTTTATCGACAAAAAAGGACAATAAAAAAGGAAATAATCGTGTCCGTTCTCGAAGGGAACTCACGACGGCGGCTAACACCCTGTAAACCCTAACGGCACATGCAGCGCCTAATTGTGGGGGACAATAGCACGTGAACAAGGCACAAGTAAACGAATGAAACTTAAGACGCACTAAGGAGTGTCAAATCTACAAAACAAAGAACTCAGACCGGAGAACTTGTCTAGGAGAAAGTGGACACTGGTGCTGTGACACTTTGGAACGAACGCAGAAAGAGAAATCATACCGCAGAGAACAAAACTTGCGACGTTCTTTTATAATATTGCATCCAAATATTTCAGCGTCGACGTCTTCTTGAAGCTCCTCCATGCCATTTGTTTTGCGGTTTCATCCATTGTGTCTTTCTCCCGTAAAAGAGGGTCTTCTGTTCACGCACAGAGCTACAGTGCTTTTAGCAACCTTGAAGATTGGTTATGATGATCTTGTTGATTTAAGTTGGCAACTCTCACCAAGACCGAAATAGTGTACTCTTGCTCAGACTTTAACCAGGGTGCCCGGCTTATGGCTAGCGATGCTCTGCTTCAACATTGTGGCGTACATAGGTCGTTCTCATTGCGCAGAGACGTTCTTTCGCCAGACTTCGCAACTCACGTCTCCTGTGCACATGCTCAGCTACCCATTGGCGGCAGATTCTGCTCCTGAAGCAAGAAAATGGGAATTTAGGCCGTTAACTCTTTGCATGCTGAGCCCCTTTTCTCCAATCCACTGGCTTTCCAGCGCACTGACTGTCTTGGTGGAGTATGCACTCACAGCTCCGAACGAAATTTATTCTCATTTCACTCCACCTTGATGGATTTTCATCGTCCTGGGCTCGTTGGAAAGATCAGGACCAAGCGAATCCATCCTGGCAGCTCTCAGCTCCATAGACACATCAGGGCCACTTCCACGTCCTCGCCAAACTACTCCACCGTGCCTCGGAACCGCACAACAACTCAATTTCACATTCTTGTTCGGGTTCTTGCCCAAATTCAACCGATGTTCACAATTCAAACTGCGCTGCAAAGCTAAGACCCAAGCGCTTCATTTGATGTCCATAACGCATGCGCCGTGCCAAAGGGAAATCCCCTGGCACGCTCCTCAACAAAAAGAAGTCATGAACAAAAAAATTCGCCTTCACTCTGGGCCGTGATTTCCGCGTTCATCTTGTCGCCGCTCAATGAATTATTATTCTATCGCGAAGAACTTTATATTCGCGAAAGATGAGGTCAAGACCTTTCCAACGGTGTATTGATTGTCGCAATGCGTTAATGTTTGACGAAATTACGAAAGTTTGTACACTGGTCTATGCATTTTATCTGGTGGGATGATCTCCTCCTCCCCCCCCCCCCCCCTCCCCCAATGCTTTAGGAGGTCTATTTTGCCTTTGATATTTGCACGGTGGTGGCGTTTCTACGGATGCTGAAAATCCTTTTAACCGAGTTCCCACCGAACCGCGTATTAAATACAAAACTTGCATGAAGCATGCGAAAAGAAGTAACAAATGTTTCCAGTTTTCAGACATTATCTGTTGTGAACCCTCTGGTTCTCTAAAGTATCAGGAACGAACGACCCCACACGGCACGAGGACAACTATTTATTCTCAACAATATCTTTCACTTCCATCGACTACTAATAATGAACAATGAATGGAACAACTGAATGAACTGAACTAACTGAATAACTAACACTAAAACCACCAGGTAGTTATAGCGTGAAAATGACAGCGTATATGAGAAAAGCATACACATACAACATACAACTACAGCGCACTCAGCAAACCGCACATAGCGCATGTAGCGTATACTACGTCGTAAACATCAACGGTACGGCGGAGTCGGGATACAGCTGCATTGGAACGAACACAATGTCACAAGCGAGAAGGCCTTTCACTCTCGAGAACTTGTGGTTTCACAACATTATCCTCTAAGGTGAAACCAGCGAGAGGGGAGCGCCACTCCGGACACTTTGGGCATTCGCAGTGTGAAATAATATACGAAAAACGACTGCGGCAGCCCAGCCTGGAAGAAGGTGTTCTCGGTTTTGGCCCGCTGTCCTCGACCAATACTTAATTAAAGAAAGGATCACAATAACGTTACACGAAAGACTTGGCTAGACGCCGATTTTACCGCATCCTTTCGACCACCAGAACCCTTCAACGATCAAGGCACTAAGGTATGGAGTCTTATTTGATGTGTACTTGATTTGCATGTGTAGGCATACCACTTACTTCCGGAAGTCGTGCTGTATTTCCCAGTTGTTGGAAGTGCTGAAATAACATAATCGCAGGCATACACACATAATTTTGACACATGGCCACCAGCACATACTAATCTACATGATGCCTTCAATTGTATCAGAGTTGCTAGGTCATTAAAACCGTTGGTTTCTTGCTTCATACAGTGCAATCCAACACTGGCTCTCTGTTTTCAGCGCGACTAACACCTTTCGAACTCCAGACTGCGGTATAAGTATCGCTTGTGCAAATGCACACCGAACGCTGAGGACCATTGGTAAAACATGCGTTTGTCGTGCTTGAAACAAAGTGTCACTGTATGATTGTACAGTACTTTAGTATCCCTAGTGGTGTTAAACATCTACCTTCACTGATGAGCTATGTATTAGCGAAACAGCTGTCTGAAGGAGTTTATCCATATCGTCCTCTCAGTGGTGATGGTTGTTTGAATGAGGGTCTAGTCGGCTAAAGAGCGCAGTGTAATGGTGCAGATGACTCTTCATTTTCTTCAATTGCCAAGACCTCTGTCACACTCTGTAACACTAGTGATGTTTAGGCTAGAAAATCACTACTGACAGTTTAAACGGCAGTGCTCTGTGAGTACAAGTTTCACACGCCTACTGAAGTTCAACGGATGAGGGTTAGTTTCACTAGCCTACTCAAGCTCAACGGACGAGAGGTAGTTTCACTAGCCTGCTCAAGTTCAACGGATGAGTAGTAGTTTCACTAGCCTACTCAAGTTCAACGGATGAGGGGTTGTGTGGGATGAGTGGCGAGTCAGTCAAATGAGATTCAAGTAATAATGTCGTATGTTTTGATATTTTTGCTGGACATTTCTCAGGAGAGATGGCGAATGCTAAGCATCTTCTCCTAGTCTAGAGAAACCATTTCGTAGGCTACATTCCGCCTTGGGAAATCGTGGCAGTGGTGGTGAGGTTTAAGGAGCTCTGCCGACCTAGGGTCTCGACTTCATAGCCACCTAGACGCACCAAGAGTGGGTGGGGGAGGGAGAGCAAGAGAGAGTTGGAGAGAGAGCGAGCGAGCGAGAGAGAGAGGGAGAGAGAGAGAGCGAGAGAGGGAGAGAGAGAGGGGGAGAGAGAGAGAGAGAGAGAGAGAGAGAGAGGGGGGGGGGGAGAGGGAGAGAGAGGGGGAGGGAGGGAGAGAGGGGTTGCGAAATTGTTCAAGTAAAATAAAAGGAGCATTGAAAATATACTATGATTAGTGAGGTGACTGCAGCCTCAGCTATTTGGCAGGAGTGTGTGGTGAAAATGTCACTCAAATCCATCAAGAGACACCAACGTTTCGGTCGATTGAATGCCATATGAAATTAACGACCATGCTTAAGGTGAATCCTTAAGGTTAATACGTTAGTGTACCCGGACCCCTACTCTTTATATATTTTATTTTATTGGAAATACAGCCCTACAAAGAGACATGTGGAGACAAACACAAAAACAAGACACAGGGGATGTAGAGACGACGTGCCGATGTACAGGGAGCAACTCGACCGACCAGGGGCCTCGGCGTGAGCGTTGCAACCTGTTGTTGTAGAAGTTTATTTAACGTCGCACCACAAACAGGCGATTCCTTTGATACATGTGGACGACAGAAGGAATGAGAGAGAGAGAGGGGGGAGGGGGACAGAACAACGGAGAGAGGAAGGGTAGAAATAAATAAGCAATCAACCTCAGGGCTACAACAAAGCAAAAACGGAATGGGAACATACTATATACAAAATAGCTTCATACATATATTGCAAAACACGTTTACTATTCTTCAGTCCGCTAAACCACAGAAACACACTAGCCGAAAAGCATTTAAATGGAGCCATGATGCGCTTTCAGCAGGGCACAGAACTGAAGGTGGCTGGGCTCGGAACGGAGATCAGACGGGAGCAGGTTACACAGGACTGCGCTAATAACCTGCATGGTCGCTCGACCCGCGTGACCAGGCCAAAATGGTACTCGAACGAGGTGATGTGCTACTCCCCGAGTGCGGTCACCAGTAACTCTCACGAAGAAGCTGGTGAAGAGGGAGCTAGCTCGGGTGAACAGGCAAAGAAGGACAAAGATGAGGAGTTTAATGTTAAACATGTCCTCCAGGGTGGTGAGGCGGAGCTGTTCAAAGATCGGGCTCGTGCGCGACCACGGTGGCAGACCGAAGAAGCCGCCGATAGGGCACAACCTGGCATCGAAAAAAGGGGGTTGCACGGTCAAGTAGCAAAATAATACTTTGGTGCGAGAAAGGGGTGCTAATCCCATGTAAGGTGATTACGTCACTATACCCGCCTGCTTATAAGGTGATTACGTCATTGTACCCGGATGCCTATAAGGTGATTATGTCATTGTACCCTTACGCCTGTAAGGTAAGTACGTTATTGTACCCTTACGCCTAAAAGGTGAATACGGCACCAGGGAGTCCCAAGTCATATGCCGTGTGCAACCCGCAGTCTAAACATCTAATGAACACATTTACTATCCCCCCCCCCCCCTCCACCCATGCAAGAACAAGAGTGGACCACGGGACTCTCGGTTTTGACCAATGGCACTCAACCACACAGGCTTTGTGTTTCAGTGGATGTGTGCTTGATTTACAGGCAAATCACCTACCGATGGCAGTCGAGTTGTATACTTCAGTTGTTCGGTGAGCTGAACACATGTTTACAGGCACGCACGCATAGAACACAGCGTATCAGAGTTAACCCTAGAAGTACGGGAGGCATCATGATTATGATGCACTTACAAAATCATTTCAAACTGGGATTGCCATGATATGGGGTGTTATAATCCCCCCACATTTTGCGACTTCTACTTGTTATTTATGTTGTTAGTGGCAGTGAGCTGTATCTCCAAAATCTGAGTACAGTTCTGAAGTGCCAGCGGGTGCTACCTAGACCTACCCCACATGATATGACATACAATGTACTACAGGCATCAATAAAGTGGGCGAATTTGGCTTAGAACCACACGTGAGTAATGTAAAGAGGAATACGTTTGGGAGCAAGGAGATGGGGACCATGAAGGATGTAATTTGTATATGGGCCACAACCAGCTAAAACCTGTCTTAGAGTGAAATTTTTCAAATTTTGTTTTCACTTTGACGTTACGGAATGGCAAATAAATAAGGCGGCCACACATCTGACTGCAAATCTCCATGACCAGCTCACCAGATCAAGGTGTGGGTCGTCCTCACTCAGTAGATACAGAGTCGAGCTAGTTGTATTCCCGGTGCCGAAGGACGCGCTCAACACCCCTGCATGGCAACTTCCCAAATAACCCTGAGGCGAAGTAGATACTGTGGTAATTATGCTGGCAGAAGTTAAGAAGTTAAAAAGTAAGATAAAGAAGAATTTGTCATCATGTTCCCAAACCTTGGCAAGTTGGTAGTGTAGTCCATGTTCCATCAGCTTGGCAAATCACTGTACTTGGCATTGAGATATTGCCATAACCAGACATACATGATGCAGTGATGCTTGTGCCAATAGTGCTCCTGGGTAAAGTCGTCACTGTTGTCGAGCTTAACTCTGGACAATGCGTTGCTGTGCACAGAACAAAAATATAACACAGAAAGTAGATCATTGCATACTGACAGACAACACTGAAGATGAACTCCTATGTTAACTGAGTGAGCTGTATGTTGATCCACATTCTTATGATCGTATAACAACTCAGATACCATATTGACGGCCCTCTGTGAAAGTAAAACACCTGAACTAGACAGCGTACATTCGAATGGGTATATGTACTTGGTCCGCCCAGTTAAAATTGGCGCTTATCTTCTAACTTGATTTTTTGGTGTTCTGCCTGTGCCACACGGCATGGAACCACCGATTCACCATCCGAACATAACCATTGACCATTGCATTCGACGACATGGCAGCACAAACCATCAGAGAAGTTGCGATCGTTGCGGTTCGTTTGAGTCTTTTTGACGGAGCTGCCGCCGACGAACACTTCCGTCAGCGCAAGAAAACACTGCAACCTCCGCTCGAGTCCGTAAAATAGGTCAGAACAAACAACTTCAGGAAGAATCCGGTTTACTTTATATACAGCAATGCACTTACGTTGACATTCACCCATGGTCCATTGGAAGTTTTGTCTACAAGTACAGTTGACAGTTGCCATTGCCACTCCCACTGCCGGTAGATGATTACAATCCACCACATTAGTGTCATTGCATAGCAACATGCAACCTGGAGTGGAGAAATGAAAAAAAGTCTTATAATACCTTCGACCCCTGTGAGGACGGGCTTCGGCTTGAGGTGATATCCTCCGTCAAATTCTCCAACCCCACCAGGACTTGAACCCGGGACCTGAGCAGCACTCTATCCATCTTTTAAAAGCCTTTATCAGCCGGTGTGTAAATTAATGCGTTCGACGCACCCACTTGGGGAACTTCAAATGATCGTAACTCTGTCCAAAATCGCTCTATTTCAACGATACAAATATCCAGGTCCAAGGGAGAACTCTCAGCCGTCAATAGAAAAATACGCGACGAGCTACGACCAGCAGATTCAGAGATAAATCACTTGCAAAACAACCCGCGATAGCGGCAATTGCCACACATTGAAGACGACTCCAACCGATATCAGTTATTCTTTCTTTAGACCTTTCGCTGACTGGATCAACTATAATTTTATTGGTTGAGTAGAACTGAAGTTGCAATCTGAAGAAAGTGAAATGTGCAGATTTTGGCAAATTTCATTGTGGCTGGTACAAGGACCATCGGACCAAGCCTAACCTAGAGGCGTTGACAGGTTTCCAATCCAAAGGCCAAATGTGAATGTTTGTTTGCATGTAAGACACACTGGGTATTCCTTTAATATTTAGATGTGCACGTATAACTGGTATGCTTTGAGATACAGACTTACTCTCACACATTGGTGGACTTGGTTGCCATCTTCCATTGCCCTGGCATGTAGACTGGGTTATTTCCATACTATTGTTGGACAGAAAACCTGTTCTGCACTCAATGGATACTGGAGTACCTGGTTGTGTGTCGAATCTGGCAATAGGTTTGTAGTTGAAGTTACTGTTATTCAGATCTGGACATAGCGCTAGACACGAAGAGACATAATTCAGGGCGGTTACTCAGAATACGTGAAAATCTCAACGATACAAGTCTTGCTATGTTTCAATACCATTAAAAGCAGACAATATCTAGTTAGCCCGGGCTCACAAGTGTACACCAGAGTTGTGCAGCCTGTCTTCTGCTGAAAACCAAATATTCACATTATATCAACAGGTCAAAGAGTGTAACTCGGAGTCATAACTCGTAACATTTGTCCTTCTTCTTTTCACAATTAGGACAAAGAATGGGTGACATTTGACGCAAGCGGGAATAAGAACAACAACCGCCCCCGACATGACTGTGAACAATATCTGGAATGGGAGAGCTTGCGTTCATGAACTGGAAAGCATCCATGTTTGTATGTAATATACTTGGGTACATGCCATAGAGAGGATTCTTTTTAACAGAATGCACCTCCTACTGATAGACCATAACAAAGAGAGGAGAAGAAGAAGACAAAAGAAAATAATGATCGAGAGAATAAAGGAGAAAGACAGACAATGTGATCACGACCATCATGGTAAGTAAGTGTATAGAGCAGTAAGGTCTTTGGGCTGTGTAAATTAGCCTCGAAGTCTAGCTCAAGTGCTGTACAATGTCATGCAAGGTAATGATTCTGAGTTGCTGCAGGAGCATACCACGGCAAACGAAATTGCAATAATATTGGCAGTTGGTGCAGTGCCAGAGGTCGCCCCAGTGTCCTCCTTATATCCTTGGGTTAATTATAGGCCTGGCCATATGTGCCACGGGTCATGGTAAATGTCTCCATAGGGTTTGTAAATTTGTCAAGTGTGGGTTTTGTGTATTGATTTTCTATAGAACTATCCACTGCGCAAGCTACTGGCTCTGTACTCAACACACAACACTTGAGTACCTCAGTATATACTGGGGATAGCTGACCAATGCACTTGACCTTAAACTCCATTTCTTTTCAAGAATCTAACGTTTCATTTTACTAATAATTTACTCCAAGAACTTCAGCACATGAGATGTAGCTCATGATCGATGTTTCCTGGTTCGAGTCCTGGTGGTAATAGTCTAAT